>NW_009208167.1:0-8742 GCF_000690835.1 Fulmarus glacialis
CACTTCCTTTCCCTCTTCCCCCCCTTCCCCTTCCTTTCCCTCTCCCCTCCCATCCCCTTCCCTCCCGTCTCCCTTTCTTTCTCTCCTTCCCTTCCCCTACCCCTACCCTACCCCTACCCCTTCCCCTTCTGCTCAGAACCACACAGAGTATTTTTGATTGCATTTGTTGCATTTCAACCTTTGAGTTATTATACAGGGACATTGAAAACTTTTTTTAAAGGCCATTATAATCAGTGGTCTGGGCTCACAAATTAGAATATGAGCGATCTTCAAATGATGAAAAAAGTATTTGGAAGCATAAAGGGATATTATCCATATTGGCATTTGTTCTTGTGAACTTATCTGACTTATTTCTTCTTTTTCTTGTTTTCTGGGGCAGTTGCCCATGGCAAAATCACTGGTGGAACAACCTTTCACACAGACACATAAAAAGCTAGCAATGAACTCTTAAAAAATACCACAACTCCATCCATGTCCCTGCCCTTCCCAGCCTATAGAAATACATATTAAAAATCCAGAAGTTAGAATTAGAAAGTCCAAAGCAAAGTTTTATTCTTACAAGTTGGTCCCCAGTCTGTACTGTTGCATGGTGTTATTCTGTTCCAGATACAGGTCTTAGAATTTGCCTTTTTTGAACTTCATGAGGTTTACGAAAGACCATTCCTGCAACTTATGGAGATCCCTCTGAGTCGCAGTGCCACCCCTCTCTCCAATTTTGTGTCACCCAGAAACTTGCTTGTCATCCATCATCTTATAGTATGTAGGGACAAGGATGATCCATATAATTCCCGTCACTATGAATGCAAAACAGCCTGCCATAAACATTTTACCAAAAACCATCTCAAAAACAAAGCAAATAAACATGTAAATCATTGTCTTTCTGGGATGATTTTTAATGATTTTATTTCTTTCTGTTAAAGACACTATTTCTTTTTAGCACATAATGTGGAGTAGCACACAATGTTGAAGCTTCATGGTCCACTACCAATACATCTACACTGGTACATGGGAAAAGCTGCCCTTCATGGAAATGTCACCTAGTTGCAGCTTGGGGTGGCAATAAATTGAAATGCAGGCTTGAATGAAAGTAAGTTAATTTTGCTTTAAGTTCAAGTGTAGTTTCTTATATTTCTGCATTGGACAACCTCTACTTAGTGCTATGAATTTCTCATATCTCACAAAATTTATTTCATTTCTTAAATCTGTACTTCTCAGTTTTGTGTGGTTTTCTGACAGCAAAACCTTGTCTCTTTGTTTGTACAAATTTGTACTCATTAACATTACAGGAAGAGGCTGGAAAAACATGCACTATAAATACCCACACACATAAAACTAACAGGCAAAACAAAAAACCACATTTTTATTATAATAAAAATAATAATTTTGAATAACTTTGTGTGTTTTAGTGTGCATATCTGGAGTTGATAACTGTGCCTATTTAGAAAACTAGATGATAGCCTTCATTATGGCTAAGTATGACATTAGTTTTCCTACTTTTAACATATGGAAACAGAGTAAGCTGCCAAAGAAAACTCATGGCATTGTCCAGACCTACAAGAGTTTGTCTTTGCTCCAGAAACAGGTAAAATGCTGACCTTTCTGTAGTAGCCAGAATAATATATCAGAGGAACCCAGACTCCCTGTGAATATACCCACAGTATATCAGCATCACACAGTTTACATTTTAAAGCATATTTATCACAACTGAGTCAAACAGGGCAAAATTCCCAAACCAATCTATAATTTACAATCCAACATTTGGGACCCTGGCAACTCAGTAATTATTTGGCTTCTGCTTGTGTGTGTATGCATGTGTGTTTATTATTTTATTTATTTATGTGAGATGTGTGCACACGAGTTTTATTTTGGAGGCTTATGATATAAAAGCTCTGCATGTGATTTATTAAAAACAAACAATGTAGCAAAAGAAGATTATATTCCCTCATAACGGGAGGGGGTGCTTGCCAGAGCCTGGAAATGGAATACTAACTAGTAGCTTTGCAAGAGCTACTAGTTGAAGAGCTGTTTAATATAAGCTGGCTTTGCTCCCCTTTTAGCTGGGGAGCCTATTTTCCTTCCTTTTTTAGTATATTTTGTACCTTTTGGATGTTGTTTTCTTGCTTGGTCTCCTTAGGCTCCATCCTCTGAACCTTTCTCAGTACACTCCCCTGAGAAAGCAGACAAGAGGAATGGGTCTAATGGGACAAGTATGCTGTGGCCAAGGCCTCGCAATTGCTGCTTCCCAGTGGACCGATGCTCATTTAAATCAAGGGAGAAGCATGCGCTCTGGAGGCGTTCAGCCATGCAGCTGATCCCCTGGGTGGAAGGGGTGCCCAGACTGGAGACATCTGGAACTGCAACATAGCAGCTTGGGGTCACTTTGGGATTCAAACAGGTTCAAAGATCCCAATTCTGCATTCACAGGAGAAGCAGACTGTGTTGAGAAACCTTTGATGGGGATAAGGTGAAACGATGTCGTCAGAATAACACTCAGGTGAATGTCTTTCAGGAGTAACCCTTAACTTTTAACCTTGCACATGTTCTTAACACGTTGCAGTCTGAAGGCTTAAGGGGAATTGAATCACAGTGGGGAGTCACAGCTATGACAGCATTTCAATTCATTTTGTATCTGAAAAAAGTTAATAGGAACCCTTTTTTTTTTTTACAGTCTACCAGCCTTTCTTTTGACTCTGTCAAATATAAGGCCAGATCATACAATAATTAGCATTATAAAGCAGTGAATCTCACTGGTTTCAATGACATCTTTCTCAGAGAAAATCAATCATCACACTCCCATTATCAGAGTCAGACCTACCTGTTTCAAGGACCTTTAGGCGAAGAGTGAAGGGTATAAGAAGGACCCTAGGCATGGTGATTTTCAGTACTAAAACGCCTAGAAGTGAGGCACCTGGCTCCAGCAGCGGAAATGTCAATGCTGAGATAAATATCTATGTTCCCTGGACTGAGTGGGGACATTTCTGCCCACAGTGTTTTGTTCACAAGTGTCAGCACTTTAAGATTGGTGACATCTAAGGCAGATGGAAATATCAGCTACAAAAGAGAAGGTTGTCACTGAAATCTCTTCCTTTCCTTGAGAAAAGTTGTTTAAGTTTGCCACTCATATTATATCAGGACTCAGAAGCTGAACTACCCTACTTTAACCTACACAGCCATCTTACATACATGTTACATAAATGTTACGTATATAGCTGAGAATTGGTTGGGTTTTTTTTTTATTTTATTTTTATTTTTTTAATGGCGGAAATTACTGGAAAACCTCTTCTTCAACTCCTCCTTTATTCTGCAGATGGGACTTGAAACTTCCTCTTGTGCTCCCCAGGAGTTGGCTTTGAACACAAGGCAGGTGTCAAGAAAAGGAGGAAAGATCTCCCCATGCTAAATTCAAAATGATCTCACAGTGTGGATAAGCATGCTACAGTAACAGAGCCAGGGGAAGAAAAAAAAAAAAAAAAACCCACACCAGAAAAAAGAGAGAGTGAGAGTGAAATAAAAGTGCAATTGATATGTCTTTGTGACTAAGAGATTAAGAAACTCAAGTGAAAGGCAGTAAAGACAGTGAAATATCCCTTATATCCCTTTATCTTGTACATAAACACTCAATCAATCTAATGAGAAACTATGATATGACTGAAATGCCTTATTTTGGATGATAATTTACACAATTATTTTGAATAAAGTTCATCCCTGAAACAAAATGAAAAGTAAAAAGGAAGAAAGCAAATACATTTCACTGTAACTTTCTTTTGCCATTCTTTACATATTTGTGAACAGGAATGAAAATCACTCTTACTTTCTCTGCATGGGACATGCAGAGTCTTAATTTATCTGAGATGCTTGGGTGGAAGTAGCAAGAAAAAAAGATTATTGCTACAATTGTTATTATTATCATTATAGTTATCATAATAGTCACCATCAGTATCAAGTACATGACAAAAAGGTGCTAGCCAATCATTTTGATAGCTTTGTTAAACAGGATGTGGAGTAAATAGGAAAAATAAATCTGTTTAATGCTATGCTTTTGCTTAGAATTCTAGTGATGAGATAATACTGAACTACTGTACTTCCAGAATGTTCCTTGTAAAGGATTCACTAGCAAAAAATCTGTATTCATTACATGTACACAATATCATTCCACTGATGACATGCTGAAGACATCTTTAATATTGATATTAAAATATGTTTAATGGATTAATTTTTTACTTGCCTTTATTTATTGATTCTACTCTGAAAAAAAAGGCTTCTTCAGGGACGGTCCTGAATAGAAGAATTTCGTAGACGTTAAATTTGGAAGTCCTACCAGTATAGAACTATGCCTCTGGGTTTATGGACTCATATATGCATCTCATCAAAGGTATATCTTCCCACAATGATTTGCAGATCTACGATGGCCAGTTTCAAAATATATTGAGATATATTTATTTGATTCATTGATTTAAAATATATCTACATTTTGATCCCTTATCAACTTAAGTCACCTTAAGGTCTTACAATTGTTCATGGGTTTTGTTGGAGTAATGCTTTCTATCATACTTAATCAAACAATTAATTTTAAAGGAAGCTGTTTGTCCAAATAATTTTAGCTTAAATTTCTGGTATTAGATGACATCTCCAAGTTACCAAGAATAACAAATTGCCAAGACAGTTTTTAACTAGTTGATAGCAGCAGTCCTGACAGAACTGTACTGTAAAGTGGGGGTGGGGATAGGACCTGTGGAAGTCTCTAAAGATAGGTTCCAGATATTCTGTCAAATGGATAATAACATCTGTCATCAGTTCCATTGGTATAAACTAAGATCTTTGACAAAGCTGATGGAGGTACACTGATATACAATTAAAATAGATGAGAACAGAATCAGCCTCCCAGGATGACTGAAATTTTAGACACTCACCATGGAGGAATTGCAAGTATTTTAAGACATCAGTTTTCTTCTTACACTTTTACAGCTTAAGTCCCCAAATTCTTGATCTGTAGAGAGCGGTACTAAACTTTGTTCAGATGAGTATCAGTAAATCTGAGTTATGAGCTGGTATGGCGTTATATGTATTTATGCTGTTTAAATAGAAAACATATAGGTACACTGTGCCTTCTATCTGTCTGTCTATCTGTCTCTGTTTTATCAGAATTTCACTGAAATATATGGATGTTGTCATCAGCACTTTAAAAATCCAATAACTTTCAGTCCAGATATTTCCTGGTAGCCAGGAGATCTTAGCTACCAGTGCATAAAAAAGGGACAAGTTTCATCAGTCGTCATTTTGGGCTTGGAAGCATGTCCCCTGGCAATGACAGATCCTAGCAGCAGAATTACAACCCAACCCAAGCAGATATAGACTAGATCAAGAGAAAGCATTGCCTGCCAGGAACTGCGATTTCCTTTTAAGATGACTTCTGTCCTGGAATTTAATACTAGTAACAGCATTTGAACTGAGGTAGAACCTGAGGTCTTAACTGAGATCAAGGCCTCATATTGTTGGGCATATGATTTCACTTGCCCAGAGCCCAAGTCCCTGACATACTGAAATCCATAGGTGTGTCTTGCTCATCTGCAGACAGTCACTTTTATAAGTGTTGGGTCCTTGCACTGCCCTTTGCTCTTCTCCCTCCTGCAAAGGTTTAAAATAATGACACTGTGGCTTAGAAAGGAATATACCTTGCAACTTGGCCTGATTTCAGTAAACATAGACTTAAAGCCTCTCTCTGTGATTCAAAGTAGAAATGCAGTTTCCTCAATACACATACTATATTTTGATGATATGAAACATGACCTTGTCATTATGGATTCTAAGATGATTATTTCATCTATTCTACTCTTTGAATTCTGTTGTATCTTTTATTTAAATTTATTGGCTTTTCTCTTTTTTTTTTTTTTTAAATAATCTAGCAAACTAACAAACAAACAAGAGTCCAAAGAAAATACAACAAAAAGAATATACATGGGCCAAGTGAAAGTTTGCTGAGAACAGTAAGGGCCATTTGACTAATATTGAAATGCCTTGGTTCTTGTTAATATATCTGTCTTCAGATTCCTGTGGGAAAGATTACCTTCAGCTATTTTTATCAATAAATAAAATGAAATGAAATGAAATGAAGTAAACATCGTTTAAAGGAAAATAAAACCTTAGTTATAGTTTAGATGAAGAAATACATCCAGGAGAAGTCTCTGCTTTTAACTATGGAACAGGAAAATTATATCTCAAATCCTGTCTGATACAAGTAGGTTTCTCAATACTCTTCAAACTTCAAATCTTGATAAAGAAATTTAAATCAAAAGGAATCATAGAAAATAAACCCACTACAAATAAGTTTATGGAAATTGCTTTCTGACTTAGTTGCAGGAAAAATAGGCAAAAGATAAACAAGTAAAATGGGCTAGACAAAACTAAATGTGAAGGTTCTTTCTCTCCCCTCCCCCCCCCCTCCTTTTTTTCTTTAAGTAAAATGTTACATTTGATTCAAAAGTACAAGTTAGTTGTCAGATACTTGGAAGAAGAGTTCAGGACATGAAGAGCAATTTCCTTGGAGCTGCTTTTCCCTTTTACCCAAAAGCTCAGTGACTAGAATAGATTCAATTCACTTTGCTCTTTGACAACATTTGAGCAATACAGCTCACCTCTTAAAAGAATGTTTCAACATTTTTATGTTCTGGATAGTTGGAGAAAGATCTCTCTACCTCTTTTGTTCTGATTGTTCCTTTTTGTACAAATAACTAAAATTCAGGTATCCCACAGAACCACAAATTTTTAAAATTCCTCTCTCTTACCTTGTATTTAAAAAGTGCTGATAGTTCGCCAGTTCCAAGAGGAAGAAGGATTCAGGTAAATCCCGCTCTGAAAACCCTGCCATCAATATGGCGAGAGGCAGGAATCAACCACTGAATCACCCACTCTGCTGAATTAAGACTTTAATCCAAAGCATTTGCTTACTGCCTTCCCAAGCAGTGACCTATTTACTCCTAAACCCTATCAAAGTATGGAGAGGAAGGTCCCTTTCAGCTTTAGTATTATTGAGTGGTAAACAGAGTCATAGGGTGAGTATAACAATAATTTCTAGTCCAGTTGGACCTCCAGGTTTTGGTATTTGCTTGAATTATTTTTTATTTAATTACAAAAATGAAACTGTTTTGATACAAGCTTTATTTACCTGATCATTTAAGAAGCCTTCTGAAGGACTCTAAATGGGGGTTAAATTCCCCTTGAACTTGAAACATTAATATCCTGAGTGGTACGCCCTAGCCTGCAGGCCCATTACTATTACTTACTAGTTGTAAGTTTTGGATTGTTGAGTTTTTTCTTTCAGCTGACAACAGGTTTGAACAAAAATGAATTAAATTTGGGGCCAGGTTAAAGAATTTATTTGGTGGGTGGAAATTATTAAAATGAAAGTGAGAAATGTCATTGGCTTTATGGAGGAGGAATGTCGAATTATATTATCATCGTAAAGATAAAAAAAAAAAGAACAAGTACATGCATTTGCATAATTTGCCATCTCAGTTTCTTCTCTTACCTTTGGGCCTTTATTCTGTCTTTCATCGCATTGTATTTCCATTTTTTTTTTTTCTATGTCATTAGACATCTCTGCAGCTAAGTTTCCTAAATTCAATAGATTTTTTCTTTTTGTTTCAGATTTTGACCAGGCATTCTTACCAACAATCAACCAACTTTCCTCCACCTCTAACATAATTCCTTTTTGATACCTTTCTATTAGAAACCAAACATCCAAACCATACATCCATTTTCCTATCGAAAAACCTCACCTGCTGTTTGATTTGGTGTTTGATACCTTACAGACTTTCTCAGGCCAGCACTGACATTCAGCTGCTCATTAAGTCTGGATATTGCTGTTTGTGAGATGTAGGCAAGAGGTGACAACTCACATCTTCTGATTACAGTGCTTGAAACTCATATTCCACTTCTCTCTTTTTCCTCCAGTCCTTCCTCTCTTTCTGCCTCCCCTTCACCTCCCTTCCCCACAGACAAACCCTTTAACATTATTTAGGTCTCCAGTACATACTACCATTTTTTTGTTTGTATGTGAGATTTTGAAGATCTGTAGATCTTTTCAACATTCAAGGTCTTTGGACCCCTTACCTGTATACAGTGCTATGCTACTTGAATTAGTATTACCCTTCAAAGACCGATATTTCACAGCGACAGCAGCCACTGTGTAGTGAGCTTTGTTAAAGCTGTTATTGCCAAAATGCCTTTTTGTTTTCACATGCTTTCTGTCTGTGCAACCAAAAGAAATGTTTGATTGGAAAATTGCCATGTCGTCAGCAATGAATCTTGCATTTCCTTAAAAGAACAAGAATTAAACACAGTTTTGGAGAGCTTTTGTTGTTAATGTTGTTGTGATTTGTTTTCTTAATGAGCAGAGCAAGAAGTCTGACGTGATAGCTGCCACATTGTGGAGTAAATGGAAGAATATATAAATATCTAAAATTTTAAGCTCAAAAATGCGTTAGATGTTCAGAATACTTAAAAAGAAGTGATTCCACATTAATGAAATTGTTAAGGTGGTCTTCCAAATCATGGAATTACTTTGTTTTGCAAATGAAAAAAACCCAGATATCTACTAGTAGAAGCTCTGCATGCAATCTCAATGCAATGTTAAGTTAGGGACACTGAAATTAGCAGGAATTCTGATTGGACTTATGATTTCAGTTCTTGAACAAGACCTCTTTACAAGCAATGAACCTTCCCTTCCCTTCCCTTCCCTTCCCT
>NW_009208168.1:0-35748 GCF_000690835.1 Fulmarus glacialis
CGGGCACGCCCAGAGGTATTGCCGGCGCTTCTTCGTCGGTCAGAGCTTTTCTCTCCCTGAGTGCGCTTTCCCCTAGCCTTCACTGTACAACCCATTGGCCCCTATATCTTTCTCGCCTGTTGCTCCCATTTTTCCCTTACCCACTGCTGTTTCCCTCACAGCCCACCTGTGCCTGAGGGAGAGGCCTGAGGTGAACGTGCTGGGCCAAGCGTCACGATGAGCCCATGGCCCTGACAGAGTTCGGATGGCATCAAGGATAGCGCTGTTTTAAGACCGGTGGCATCCAAAAAGGTTTGTCCCTTTATGGTCTTAGGATGTCAGCAGGTCTGGGCTCCTGGAAGCCTGCTGGCTGTTGGTTCAAGTGGCTGAGGAGTGAGGGTACAAGGGTTACTTCACAGTCCCAGAAAGCCCAGACCAGGCCTGCTGGAATCTGTTTGCTCTGAAATAAGTGCAGGAAACCACAAAAATTTGATTGTGTCATTTGAGGACACAGTCCTGAAAGTAGTGTGCCCTTTGGGACCTGTAGCAAAAAACTCCAGTCATGAGCCCAAAGTGCATCAGGACTATCCATGAACGAAGTGAAACATACACATGAACGAAGTGAAACATACTGCTCCTGGTTCAGTCTTACAAAGATGTATTTGCCTCCTTTTGACATGCTATGTGCTCTGTCATTGCTATTGTTACATGCCCATTAAGCCAAGCAAAACATATAGGTCGGATTATGTCAGTGAGATTAGAATTGGGCACCAATTGTTTGACCTTCAGAAGCACAGGGAATTCTTGATTCTCAACATTTGAAGTAAGAATTGAGGAGGGAATCAGGCCCTCTCTACCAGTCAAGAGACAAACATAAAAACAGAGCACTACCTAATTACAAATTTCTAGAACAGTATGTTAGCGCTTCCCAAGGAAGGGGGGGGGGGGGAAAGCTATGTGAGCAGTATAGCCCTGGGAACTGAGGGTCATAAGATAAGCTAAGATACCCTTAAGAGACTGAAAGCACGACTCAGAAGCATTACAGTATATGAAAAATACTTTTTAAAAACATTTGAATCCCACAAGCAATGAATTAAGTTTCAGAAATTCCCTTAACAACTTTATAACTTCATTTTCAGCAAAAGTGAAAGCCCTTAAAAGTTGGCTGGTTAGCCCTTCTGCTTCATCTCTAAAGGAAACAGGCTCTCAAAGAAAGCTTCTATGTCAGATTCCCAAGCTAATATTTTCGGAGACAGAGGAATAGGTAAGAACTTTCACCAAATAACATGATGATACTTGTATGTGCACAGTTTATAGACAGCAATGCTGCAGTTTTAAGTGGGTATCCATTAGCCACGTACAACTTCTTCCATTTGAAAACCAAAACAAATCTTTTTTTAGCAATGCTTCAGAACAACAGGTGGACAGACTTGGTTTTTTTCAATAAAAAGTAGCTAGAAATTGAACTTTTCCTTCTATATGTTTAATAATGATCTTTAGTCTGCTGTATTGGTTTGTCACATATATGATTACATAATAAACTTCTTTACAACCCGTGATGCAAATTTGGTTAACATAAGCCTAAAAATTGTGCTAAAAGTCTGCAGGAGCTAGTTAGTCTTTGTGGCATTTTTGGTTAGTGCACATCAGCTTCTAAAACCATTAGGACAAAACAGCTACTTTCAACTCATGGGCCAGAAAACCTAGATACCCTTATGCACATACATATCCACAGGGAGACACACCAATGTCTCCTTAGTGTCTTAAGACACTCCTGTAACTCTGTGTAAATTAATTAAACCAAATCATTAAGGCATTTACAAAAATATTAGTAGAAAGCCTTATGCACCAGTTCAGTTTCTGTATGATTCAGAGATTCCTGGAAACTTCAAGAAGCCCAAGACTGAGATGTTAGTACAGGGAGAGTGGTGATGGAAGTTGAAGGCTTACAACCTCCCGGGAAATGGTCAGCATTTCTCAGGATCAAGTCCAACACTTCTAGCTTTTAAAAATTGTGCATGGAAATCGCTTCTATTCTTTTCATTTTGACAACCCTCTCAGATTGGCCTTGGTTACAATTCTTACAATAACATAAGTTCTCTTGCGTAACCCACAGGGCATAAAAACTAGCTACCTATATTGTTCATTGACAAAAAAACATTGTGGTGTAAGTTATAAGGCTTTGTAAAGTAAGACATTTCTTTTGAAATCTTCTACTGCTGCTTTTTTTCCTCTAGGGAAAACTATTATCTGCTTCAGCTGCTGCTTGAAAAATGAAAACACATCTGTCTCTGTCAGGACCTGAGGGCACTAATAGACTTTAACGGCCCTGACCAGCCTCACCTGGGGCCTTGTCTCACACCTTCCCGTGAGCCCAGGAGCCCCATTTCAGCTCAGCCTGGGGGGTTTCAGTCCCTTCCTGAGCTGGGCTGTAGGAGTGTGGGTTTCTACTTCAGCCGAGGCCATGCCTGTGCCTGGCTGTGGGTGTCTCTGATCCCAAACTGTAGACTCGCTTCCTGGCCTGACTTGGGATCTGTCTTGCCATTATGGGCATGCCCAGTAATTACTGGGCCGTCTCTGACTCTGGTTTGTATCTCTGGGCCTGATCCTGGCTCGTGTTCCTGGCGTGACCTTACGCCATAGAGCTGCTTGTTGATCTGGACTCTTGGTTGAACCTGGCTGCTACTTGGGCCTGCTCTGCTCACCTTGCTCAGGTACGGTGGGTCTATGTTACCGTCCTCGGCTCCTTGTCCCATAGGGAGCAGCTAGCCCTTGCTGCTCCCTGATATTTCCTACACAAATGAGACCACCGATCCAAAGGTAGATAAGCAAGTTGTTCAGGTCCAAGAACTTATTTTCCTTGAAATAATAAAGACCTTGCTAAACTTTGGAAATGAATTTATTATATTCTTATAAAATGAAAATTTTTTTTGGCTTTGTTGAAAACTGAATGTTATTATCAGAAAACTGGAGATTGAGAGAGACTAATTATGCTTTAGTAATTGTAACTTTTGTCTCCAAGCAAAAAGAGAAGCGTATAAAAGTTAGAAAGTCAATCTGATCTTTTTTCTTTCTTTCTCTTTAGTCTGTTCAAATGTTAAGTAAAAATAAAATGGATTCTCTGCTCAATAATTGCACTGTAATGAAGATAGACCGATTTATGCTAGATGTGAATATAGTCCTGTGGCATGGGGTTTGTTTGCTTTTTTGCCTTTTTTTTTTTTTTTTTTTTTTTTTTTTTAGTATTTGCACTTAATGTGTAGAGTGCCATATAAGTGTATGTAGGACAAGAGTCTTAAATGAGGAACAGACTGTGCTACTATTAAAAAGAATAGCAGAACTTCCATTAACTTCAAAGGAAACAAGATGGAGCCATGCATTTCCAATAAAGTCTGTGTTTGTGTCTGTATAGTGCTCATCCTAGGGAGATTTATAAGGAAGCATTATTTCCCACCTAAAGGTATCATGACTAAGATTTTATTCTTGTGTGTAATAATGGGGTGTATACACAAATTTTCTTTTCCTAAGCATCTGAAGATTTTTAAAAAATATTAAACAGACCTATTTGTTTAATTGAAAAACAGCCCTTTTCAGGTTGATATTACGAAAAAGGCTGAGAGATTATAAAAGGCCTCTTCCCCTGATTTTCTTTCAAGGTTGGTGAATTAGCAGTGCTTACAGTGTCATAGCATAGTGGTAAGCTGTGTTGCAAGCTCTAAATGTGTTTTGTAATAGCTTGGAAAAGAGTTTGTAAAATGACTTTAAATGAGAGAATATCCCATTTTGGAGATTTCATAAATCTCATAAGGTTTTGGAAAAAGAAAATCTGCTGTAGTTACTTAGTAAAAAGCAGGATCTTTTCAGCTTTCGTACTAGCTCTTCAATTATTTAGACACTCCAGATAGGCAATTCTATATGGCAATGCTGAGGTTTGTTTTGTTACAACTCCCAAAGCTGTCTGTTTGAAATTAGATAGCAATGTTTGTCAGAGCTATAGCCAGTGTTTAGCTTTAATCTTAATTTTAGATAAATATTGTATTGTTTTATAGAATTATCTGGCTTTAAGCACATGAGGCTTGTACCCAGAGGCTATAGAACAAATTTTATGCTCTCAACTGAACAATTTTGTTAGAGTTCTGTTGTAAGGCTTGCTGGGTTCAATGTTTCGTTCCTGATTTTTCAGATCTTCAAGTGCTTGTTTAATTTGCCTGCAGTGAGTTGTTCGCTAGGTAATGAAGTACTGAACAGGATAGATGTCTGTCTTAGAGATCAGGTCATGGTAATATTTGTTTCAAGTGATTAATCTTTCTGTATTGAGTAGTTCTCTGAAATAATGCTACGAGGTTAAGGATTTTTATTTAGGTGTCTGTAGAATCAGAACTTTTATGATAAAATTCTGGTTTATTTGTTTTACTTTTTCTATCAACTTTAAGAATATTTATAACTGATGGTGGACTGATGGTCAAAAGTGTTACCTCTTTAAAAAAAGGAAAATAAATGCTCTTTTTTAAGATTCTAAGAAATGTCTTTAAGATTTCAGTCTATAGTTAGAATGAATGTGATACTTTTTTATTTTCGGTCATGGGTTCTAAATACAATGTTGGAAGTTGCCAATGTTCTTATGAACATTGACTTGATTTGCTTTATTGTTTGATGCTTGATTTTGCTCTTGCAGTGTTTGATAGTAAATAAAAGTGGAATATAGTACATGGGTTTATGTGTAAACGTACTTCACCCTTGAAACCACAGAATCCTTATAATTGCATGGAAATTGACAGCATGCAGGCTTCAAGCTGCTCTTTTTCCCCCTATTTATGTTGGGCTCATGAGAAACAGCAACAAAACTCTAACTTCTGTTTTAGTATGAAAAATAAAAGGCAAATGTTAGGCAAAGTTGTCCCCCACCCCGCCCTTTTACAAATAGCCCTTTCCTTTTTTCCTTATTTTGTCTTCTCTTGACTTTGATAAGTCCTAGTTCATGATTCAGTTCCCAGATAATACTTCTACTAGTATTTACCCAGTTCGTTCAGTTTCTTGATATTAATTCTTGTTGAGGCTCATATGGCACATTAGAGGAAAATGAGGCCAAAGATTTAAGCAGATGCTTTAAATTATGGCTGGCTCTAATGTAAGGTGGACAGAATCCTACAGGGCAGCATATGAAGCTCATCTTTTCTGCACAAAACTATTATGCTTATATCACAAATCATACAGTATAGTAGCAAATTCTTCCTTATAATAGTTGTTTCTAAACTAATGTTTGTAATTTTTCTCCTTGATTGCTGAGCCAGATTTTTACACTTGCGTGAATTTGGATGTCAAAGCAGTAAGTTCTTAATTAAATTACCTCCTAGCCTGCAGAAATAAGGCTGGATGTAAGAGTAAGAAGCTATGTCCCCGTTTTCCTGCTTGCAGTAAAACTTATTAGATTTTTAAACATAATGGAACAGAGCGAGGAGGAAGAGAAACAGAGGTCGTCAGGAAGGGGAAGCTGCATGACTTAAATATGGAGGGAATATGAAAAGTAATTTGTATTTTATTTATGTGTTTAGTCACAGAAATAGAATGAGAAATTTAATGAAATATTTGTGATTCTTCGGGGCAGGACATACAACTTTTTGTCTGGCATGACAAGGTTATAGATGTTGGGCTGAACTCACCTGTGCTCTAACTTAGATTGTGAACAGTATAGAATACTATATGAACTTTCTAGTTTTCATTGCTTTCTCTTTTCTTCTTCTCCATCTTAAAAGATGAGATGAATAGCTCAATACAGCCCAAAGAGTCTGAGCTCTGCAGTGCTTAGGGGAATGAATGACCTGAAGCACCGACAATCCAAGTTTTCTATTGAAGTAGAGGCCTGATTTCTTGTAACTGGATTATGTGTAAAGTGTTATATTGTCCATGAGTGACCTTGGCATTGCCCTGGATGACCAGTCTCTCTCCCTCTGTGATTAGAGTGTTTTTTTCCAGCCCACTCCAATTCAGCTTCAGGCATTTGCTGAGTTAAAGGATCATGTGAGGAGCAGTTCAGGATGCAACATAGTTATTTACTGTGTAAATGTTACTTCTTTTACAGTTAGTATTTAAGTCTACAGGGATGAGTGTAGGCTGGCTGTTATAATCATATGCAAATTTATGTAGTCTCTTGTATGCTAAAAACATTCATTAGTTTTAATAAAATAACGCAAGAATTGGGAAATTGAGAGATGTGATAATTGCTTTATACAGCATGGAACTTAATATTCAGGAAACAAAGTATTTTAAAATCTTTTGCTTTTATACCAGTGGCAATGAAAATGTTGCTTTTATATTGTTGTCTTCAACAGACCGGATTTTTAATGTTGCTGGAGTTTCCTTCAAATTATTTTTGAAAATTATCTGTTGGAATAGTTGTGGTGCTTGGACTCAGTTCTCTTGTTGCACACTGATTTGCTCTGTGATGTGGAAATATACACGTGGTCTTATTCCATAAAGTTACCAGTGGTCTAATCACATGTGTAATGCTACAGCTGATCCACTGAAGTGTTTACAGTGTTTAGTTATTTTGCGTATAAAACCAAGAATACCAAAATTGCAAGGATGTCAAAACTTATGATACCAACCTATTAATCTGTCACCAACTCTAAATGCCTCTAAAAGCTCCATTACCATTGAGGCGTCTCCACATTATTCCCACAGTTATGCATGTATGAATCGCCATTGAGGAAAAGGTGATGCTTATTTTGGTTTTTTCTGTTGTTTCTGTGCATTTACTACATAGTATTTGTTTAGTTTCTTAAAGTTGCTACAATTGTGGAATTAAAAAAAAAAAAATCAATACTTTGTCAGCCAGTTAATCTAGCTTTTTAAAATGATGTTTGCAAAGGAGCTATTACTGGTGAGTGGGAAATACATACAGATTAGCTTCTGTTCTTATGCTGATCTCGCTAGGTTTACTCCCATAAATGGGAGAAGTTCTTCCAGAAGGTAACTAAATGTGTCCATCTCTCTCCATTGACTGTAGAGAGATGCTGGTGTCTGTAGTCAATGTTACCCAAGCAAACTAGCTAGCATTTATTTCCCTTATGCCTTCAGATTACAGGGTAGTGACTTCATGTAATATTCATAACTGTTATGAATAGGCCACAGTCAGGCCTCATGGACAGTGGGAAGAGCTTTCCCGTGACTCCAGAGGAGGCTATGTCAGGAAGCCAGTGAAAGTTGCTGAACTTGAGCAGCACTGGACTGTGGACTCATCAGCCAGGGCCCAGTGGGCACTGAAGTCATTGTTACTACACCTTAAAATCTTTCTAGTGTAGTAGGTTTGTTTTCCCTGCCAAAAATGGATCGTGTTGTAGTTTATGTACTAATAAAATGCATCTTGGAGATTAAAAGTGCTTTGGTGTGCTTACTTCCAGGAGTTGCAAATAATTTTAATATCAGACTCGAGCCAGTTTTTCCCTGTCACAGAAGCTCACTACAGTAGTTCAGAATGGCAGATGTCAGTGGCTTGTCCCTAGTACCCTTTTTGCTGCATAGTTGCCAGAACAATGTTTACCTTAAGGTCTACACTCTCTGCTTTACAGTGAACAATATTTAGGAGCAGTCTTGCATTCAGTAATACCGTGATGTAGGGCAAGGAGGTGGTTTTGAAACATGTGAGGAAGCCTTCATGTAAATGATGAACACGTTCAATAATGAAGTAATAGCATATCCATAAGTCTGAGCGAGTATCTTACACCAGCAAACACTTGAATTTCAAATGAAACTGCTCATTGTGTGGTCATTAAAATAATGGTGAAAACCAGATGCTTCTGTGTCAATCAGTCCAAGGGCTAAGGCTCAAATGCAATATGTATTCAACGCAGGGAGCTCCTTCAATTAAATTTTGGCTGTGATGTAGTCCTTATTCATAGGCCTGAATTTTTAAGCCTCGCTGTGTGCAGCTGATGCAGTTAATGTATACCCATGAGGCTTGTGAGCAGACATTGAAATGTACATGTCTGTGTCCAGTTTTAGAAGGGGAGGCAAGGAGGCATGTTTTCTGAATTTTGTACTAACATGTATGAAAGTGCTCTTATGCCATTACTTGGAGATCTAAATGCAGCTGGAGTATAGTTCATAGTTTTCATTTAAACTTTCATTGATTACTGACCCCAAAGATATTACCCACAAACTGGAACATGAAAACCTCTGCTGTGCAGAGGTGTATTTCATTTAACGTGATAGTAAATATAGTTATATAAGAGGGAGAAGAATCTTAGGGAGACATGTCTGATGGTGCAGATGGCTTTTTGCAAATACTGTACCGGTGGCTGGTGAAATCTCCAAAGGATAGAAAAAAATAAGTCAGGGCCACAACCTCAATTTGCAGCATAACAAAATTAGAAATTGAAAGGATTTGGGGGGAATGTACCTCTTGGGAAGAAACTGTCATTTTATGTCTCTTGGTGTGCCACTGTTTCTCTGCCCTTGTAATTGAGTGCGGTGCTGAGGATGTACGGTGTTTCTGGTCTTCCTTTTTACAATGATTAGAGACTGGGGCTAATGACTTTTCTGAGTTTTACACTGCAATTATGGTGCAAGATTTTAAATGTAGATGTGCACAGTCACGTGCTTATAACTGATCGTAAGGTAATGCTGCATGTGTACTTAATTAATTCATGGTAATACGGTGTGTTCAAGGGACTTGGGAGTTTACTAGGTATTTGCATTGATAACTGAGTGATCTTCGTTCCTGCATATGTAGTATTTACATCTACCTGGAATCACCTAGCTTTGACATGCATGGATCAGTGTGCTCATATTCTCTGGTTATGAGTGATGAAGAATATAGGAACTAAAGGCTGAACCAATGAAATAATCTTATTTTACATACTAATTGGTGTACTATTTGATGTTTTCTTCAAAGCAGAAGCTTTTATCACCAGTTTAAGTTGAATTTGTATGGATTAACAAAGATTAGTATAGAAGTTTTAAAAAAAAAAAAGAACTGTAATATTTTGTATAATATTCATTCAGGACAAGAAAACACTTAAAGATTAAGTTGCAGAATAACAATTAATTGTATGATATTTCTATAATTAATAGAATTGTACTTTTTATCTTGAAAATACTTAATAAGCAAATGTCTACCCTGTTACCTATATGATATTCTGGCTGGGATCAGCACATGGAAATTTAAGATCCTTGTTAGGAAGCCATGTATCTCTGGAATTGCTAAAGACCTTTGGAAGTGGCATTCAAGGTGTGTAATTATTTGTGTGAAACAAAAGAAGAAAGAAGGCTCAGTGTTGTGATTCATTCATGGTTATTTTTTTACTGCTTATTGGAAGTGTTTGTTATTCTTCTTCTGTTTTCCTGTCTTTGACGGTGAATTCATCATCTGCAACTTGAAGTGCAATTTATTCCATGATTACTGTATTTTCTCATTCATGCTAAGGAACAGATGTGCAGGAGCAGACAAATTCACTTAATGTTGGCTGGTTGGGTCATCTGTGTCACTGAACAAAGACAATGTAGTAGTAATGTCTTGTTTTCTAACTGTAGGACTTGATCTATTTACAAACTTCTTACCTTGTCTACTGTTGTGCTTTCCTTAATGAACTATTTATTTGGAACCCCTTTCCCATTTGATTTTTTTTTTTTTTTACTTGCATCCTAACAAGATGTGACAGGGATAGCAGACTGGTAGAGCACGAAGACCTGTAAATAAAGGAGCTGTTCCATCTTATTAAATTTGTTCCATCTTATTAAATTTTTGGGGGAAAAAAAACCCCAAAACCTGAGAGAACTGTTTCATATGCTATTAGATTATTTTGATGACAGTGTTTCAGATTTAGTGTGTTTTTAATGTATCAAACATAATTCTCTTCCTATAGCTTTGTCACTCTTTTTTTAAATGAACTAAAGGTTCCTCCTTTGCTTTTTAATTATTCCACAGATTAATATATTGTAAACGGGCTCATTTCTGTGCCTCAAATTAAGCTAATTCTGTTTCAGCTTTTTCTCAATTACTCCTGTAATTAAGACCCATAAACCCATAGCAGAGAATAAAATAAGAAAGTAGAAAAAAAAAAAAAAAAAAATTAAAAGCGGGGGAGCATCTATTTGGCTTCCTTAATAATAAATTGCTTAAAACTTTCTGAAACAGCCACTACAAAGGAAATGATTAAGGAATTTGACAGCCTATATGTAGTTCTGAAAAGAACATAAAGTTTTCAGACAGTAGTCTCATCAGGGATCCCAGTTGTGAACAATCTGGAGTGTACCCACTTAATTATATGAAAACCTGTCATGGTGCTCTGGGGAAGAATTAAAAAATGCTAAACCTGCATCCCACACTGAGGTGGAATATTTAATCAAGTCAAAAGCTTCATTGCACCCTATAGCAAGCCAAGTTAAATCTAGGCTGTTAAATATTTTATTAGTGTTGATGTTCATTCTAGCCATATATCAGATCATGGTAACAACAACAGAAGTATTTCTTTCACTTAGAGATTGTAGGACTATGATATATAATTTTCCTTGACACTTATGATGGTTACTATGGAAAGTAGCCTCAAGGAGAGCTGTGCTTGAGATATGAAGTGGCCCAGGCTGAAATGTGTTAAGATGGTCTGGATGCCATACAGGAAAGAACAATTCATAAATGTGTACCATTCTTTATTCTTTTTACACTCCTAGGCACCGTTAAATACATTAATATAAAAAAATGAGGGTATTGTAGTAAGTCACTGACACACAGGCTATTTTTACTCAAGCCCAAGGACACATCTAAAGAACAAAAAAAAAAAGAAAAACATGTTATTTTCTTCAAAGCAAGCTCATATAACTGAAAAATATAGGTTTCCTTGTATGATACTTGCGAAGCCAGTTGTATTAAAATTATTTATATTTTTTTAACCATTTTTAGCACTCTTTCAGTGCTTTGGCAAGCGAACTTGGACCAAAAGTAAGTTTGTGCTGCAGTTTGGGTCAACACATACCTTTATTAGCTGTAATTTAGGTATTCAGCGGTTTACGATGCTTGCACTGGAGAGCCATCATAAAAGCAGTTATACACATAGTATGTTAGAAATACATTTTTCATACTTTTGAGATCATCTGGGACATTGCTTAGGGATTAATGCATGACTGTGTGCCATAAAGTTAAATGATAGCTGTCTTCTTCCTAAAATGTTTATTTCAAAATGCACTAAATTCAGGTCGAAATATTTCTAGACACTAATGATCATTACAAACCCATCATTGTCTTTGGCAGCTTACTAGAGATAAGCTTTAAGTGGAAAATTAATAGCTTTTTTGTAAAAATAAAACTTAGTTTAAGCAGCTTGCAAGAGGCCACATGTACTGATAGTATACATAGATTTCTAGTGACTTTCACAGTTTTCTTGCCATTGACCCCAAGTAAACAAAAATGCTTTAGAAATGCCAGTTAATTGAAAGTACAATTAACCTATAGATAGCTGAAAACAATGCAGACCTAAATCCCAGTTTGGCATTTTACTATATTGTCTGTTCCTGTTCCCACATGAGCCCAACATCAGGTTGGGGCCAAAAATTAACACAGGACTTACTCTTCTGTCCACAGTCATGTAATTTACTAAAACAGAGTTCAGCTTGCCTTCTGAAGAAGCAAATCAATAATGGTTATTATCATCCTGTCATTTAATACCTTTTGAAACCACCTTCTTGTTTCAATGTTCTGCAATAATGAAGCCTCCAATGTTGCTCCTGTATGCATGTTTTTAACCTTTTTGAACTTAAAATGACCTCTTGCTTATTATGCTGTACAGAATAAGAGCAAATACGGGGGGAGGGGGGGGAAGACTAGTTACCTCATCTTGATAATTATGAATACCACACTAAATATCCCTCTGACTTTTCTCCTTTTAGCAGTGAATTGTTATTGCAGTTATTGCAGCCCCTGAGGCATGTCCACATGAAAAATGTAGCTGAGTTTCCTGACTCCAAAATCGTTAGAATTTGCAGTCCAGGTGATATCTAAATATAGAGCTGCTATATCTCCCAGCCCCGAAACTTTAAAGTTTAGCCCCTTAATTGTGTAACTATTGGCCCTTCTGTAACTTTGTATTTGTTAATACCATAATTTTAAAATTCCGTTGCACTTCTAACCTTCTTTATGTCGCCTTTGACATTTAATTGATTTCTTTGGGTTTTTTCTTGTGTACAGTTTAAATGACTGCATAAAATAAAACTATTGTGGAGAATACCTGTAGTGACAGCCCCAACATTTGTATTAGTGTAGGCTGATTCTACTTTATCAGATATTGCATGAGTTACTGTAATTGTATTTAAGTGATATACTTTTCATATTAATTGACTCCTCCATAGTCTGAAAAATTATTTCTCTTTGTAGACAGGTTATATTGTTAAAAAGGGTGTACAGTGTTTAAGCCAACTAAGTACTTGTGTATGCTTCTGAATGGTATTGTGTAATACATGTTTATAAATAAAGGTAATGTATTTCTGGAAGCTTCAAGTTAGATGAACAGGTAAAACTTGCCTTTTGCATATATGCATTTTGTCTCCTGTTGTGTATCTTCATTGAAAAGCAAACACCTTTTCACCCAAATCCTTTATTTAAACACAGTAATTCTGTGCATGTGACCTGCTGAAGAGCAGGCATAAATTGACAAGAAAAACCTTTTTCTGATTATACAATCAAATATATAGGCCCTTGTATTAAGCAGGTCATGATAAGCATAGTTAAGTTGATTTTTAACAATAGTATGTTGTGATAGGACAGAAATAAACTTAGCAGTTCTGAAAGTAGGTCTGTTTCTGACTACAAGTATATACTTACCCTCATGTAGGTATCCTGTGAGTCTATAGTCTGATGTCCTTACGTTTGTTTATTTTGACCTCTTTTGTTTGTGATTGAATTTGCATTTTTCCCATGTTTTTTGGTTCATGTAGGCATTAGATAACTTGTCAGATTGATAGAATGTACTCTGGCATCTTTCAGTGCTGTTCCTCTTAATCATTGACTGAAGTGCACTACTGTTTGGCTTTACTAGGGAATAAATGCATATTTATCGCTATAAGCCTGAGCTTTTTCTACTACTCGTAGGAAACCAGCACTGGGCTGCAGGCAAGCTAGTCTCTCTGCTGATGGATAGCTGTGAAAGTTTTAATTTAAAGCATACATTCTTCTAGAATGGACGTACAGATAGGGAAGGCTGCTGAACTGGTGAGCAGAAACTGATGGAAATATGTTATTTTCCTGTTTCTACAGTTTAAAGGTAGCAAAAGCTTGTACAACATGTGCAGGATGAATAGCTTGAATAATGTAATTCTACTGCTTTATACGTGTACGTGGAAGGCAGTGCCTGTCTTGAATATCTTGCAATTGAAATACTAAGACCAATAGCATTTAACTAGAGGGAAGAAAGGCTGCATTAAACACATCACCAAAGACTTTCACCTTAGATTTAGGGCCATGCTTTGACAGAATAGAGAATGCCAGCAATACACAAAGCAGTCTGTAAAAGGCTTGCATGTGATGGTCAATAATGTGGAATTATTTTTGTCCAACTCCCATGGACAAACTCATGGAGTTCTTATGCGAGAGCTTTGCTTTCTCGTACCTATTTTGCATTCAATCTGCCATGCTTCGCTTTTTCTGTTGGTTTCATTCCCACTGCATGTCCACCTCCTAAAAATTACTTGTATAGCAGAAGACCTAGTGAATCTTTAATTTGATCCTTTTTGTTACTGTTCTATTCCTTTTTTTCTTATGCATGTGAATATTTAATGAGGAGCCACAGAATGCTTTAGGACTTTGTGGCTTTCAAAAAGTCTTTCTATTTCAACTAACTGTTGTCCACTTTTAATAGCAAGTCCTTTTTTAAAAAAAAAAAAAAAAAAAAAAAGCAGGATCACTTGACATGACTAGGATAGAAAACAATTACACAAGCACTTCTGTCAGCAGATGTGAGAGAATAGTAACACTTGGCGGGAAGGGAGTGAGTGAGTGCTGCTAAGGTCAGTAAACTTGTAACTCAGCTCAGTTGCAGCCAGAAGAGCAATCCTAATGATGGCTTCACTCTGTTCCCTTGAGACACTGTTGCTTGAGATTTTAGAATACTTTCAAGAATTATATGAAGCTGCACGAGATTTCTATGTATTCAATTAGTCCCAAGGACTTGTACAGAAAAGATCGCATTAAAGAATTTTTAAATAAACGATATATTAATTTAGGGACTGCTAACTTACCTGGGAACATCACTGTGTTAGCCTTAAGACCTCTTGATGCAATTGTTATAATGCCTGATTATTTGAGGTTCTTCACCTTACAAATGTTTTCTTTCATCTCCTTCAGTAAACTGTCACAGGTCTACCCCCTGACTGTCTTAAGAGTGTCCTGCCATGGATGTACTATCAGTGTGTTAAGAGAATAGATACTAAAATGCAGTCAAACGTGAGAATGAAGTCTTGCTAAGAGGGGATTTTTAATGAAATAATAGTTCCTTGATTATTGGAATTGGAATCTCTAGCACGTGAGCAGTTCTGCATGCTGAGATGTTAAAAGATAAACTCTTTGTTTCAAACTATATAATCTCATCATGTAGGAAGTTTGGGTTTGGTTTTCTGGTATACATTGCAACTGCTTTCTTAATTAGAAACAAATAACTAAGCCAGAAGATGATGCCTTAAAGTCGTGAAAAGCTGTATTCCTGCAAACATCTATGTGGGCATGAACGTTATTACCCCGGATAAGTACTTGAAGGATAAAGCCCTGTAATCCTCTGGAACAGTTTTTCTCTGCCCATGCAAACGATTGACACTTAATAATTTCACTGCTGTAGGTCATTGTGATTCTTGTGTGTTCATTTATGCAGAGAAAAATAGTTCCTGATAAGCAGGTTTGTATCTTTTATGAGCAAACACGGTGTTGACTGAATTGGGAGTTTCCTGCAAAAGTGTCATTTTGATCTATGAATCCTCACTGTAACGAGAGCAGGAATAAAGCCACCACAAGAAAAAAGCTAATGAAAACAAAATCCAGCTGCAATGAAAGACCAGTAAGAAGAACAGTCTTTAGATAACTCTGGCTTCAAAAAGCTGACAGTTTAATTAAAATCCTTATTGGGAACACTAGGTAATATAGCTTTGCATTTAATATGAATATTTTGCAAAAAAAGTGTGTGACTATATTTTAAAATATAAATTAATTGGTTACTGGCTAGAAAAATGACTGAGATTAGTAGGCATTTGTGCCATCATCCTGGACTGTTTGGTGTCTTGCCATGTTACAGGTGCAATGAGATGGTGGTCTGATTTTGCATGACCAGTCTTGCAAAATTGAGCTATTTCAATATTTTGTTAAGATTTTTGGATGCTACTGAAACAGGCTGAAACAATATATACTTCTAGTTAAGTCTAGAGCCTTATGTTATGAAAGGAGGAAAAAAAAAACATAAGGAAAAATAGGTAATTAGCTTTTTTACTCCTATTGGCACAAATCAAAGATCTGCATATTGTCTTGAATGCTTTTAGTAAAAATGGGCTGAGTTTCAGATAGGATTCATTTGGAATGTAAAATGAAAACCTTTTTCAATAGGAATATTGATAGTTTCCCTTCAAGTCTCATAGACAGTTGTTTCTAAGCTTATCTTTGCAAAGTTCATGCAAAGCCTGGTGTATGTCTTGCTTATCTCTTGCATGTTGTAGCGCGTCAGAATACTGTGTGACAATCACTTAATTTACACCGGTATGAGTGGGTAAGAATTAATCCAGCTTTACAGCTAGGCTGAAAGAACAGAGGCGAAGCGATTTGCTCAAGGTCATCCAGAAGATTATTGGCAGAGCCAGGATTAAAACTTACTTTTTAAATCCTAAAAGATGAGAATTTGTAACAGGGCCTGAAAGGGGGAGGGGGGAAGTCTCTTATGAATTTTAGAAATTTGAAACACTTTCTTGTAAGCTTGCTTCTGTCCACAGTAAACCACATAGGCATACAAGAAAAGAAAGGTAATTTTTCTTCTCTTTTGGCTTTCCTCTTTAATTCATGGTACTTAAGATTAACTGTTAGGGCCAAATTCTTCAAAGCTTCCTTTCTTATACCTCTGGTAGGTAGGTCCCCTTGGAATTCCTGTTTGCATAAATGGGGAATGCAAAAAATGGGTAAATGCCAATGATTCTTTGGGTGGTTACTACAGTGTGTTGGTTTCTATTTATACTGTAAAGCATGTTAAAGGATGAGGGGGAGTCTTAATTAGTACTTGTTACCCCTATTTTACCCCTATTTTTCTGTGCAGGCACAAAACAATCTATTGGCTGGTTCAGAGTTCAAGCGGAACTCCTTCTGATAAAAAAAGAAACATAAAAGCTAAAGGAGTGTTGAGATGATTGTTATGCAGTTGAGCATGCCAAATATCACACAGTCTATAGAATACTGTGGAAGCATTGACAAAACAACAGTACTTGAGCTATTTTGTTTTAAAATTTTATTGCACTTATTTCATGCTAAAAACACATTTAGGGTTCCAACTTTAAAACTTCTTGTAATAAATACTTCATGAGCAAACCTTTAGAACAGATTTCTTGATACGTCCATTTAAAAGCTTTTAAAAACAGACTCCTTTTCAACCTCCAGTGTTTATTCTAGTTAACTGCTTCATAATGCATTTTTGCTCTTTCTTGCAAAAAGAGCCCTGGAGCACATATTCTTCATCATGATTCTGAAAGTAAAGTTCCAGTTTTGGTATGTTGTGTTACTAAGGGAATTCCTTGGTTGTTTTCCTGCTGTACCATGCCACAGAATTTCCCTTCTTAGGTAAACCAGAGGCAGCATAAATAGTTCTAAATATCGACGAGAAATCAAATGACCAGTTGATAACTCTTGTTGTTCAGAAACACTATCACTGTGAACTTTTTGACAATATATGGCTGTTTCTAATAGTAGCCCTCTTATGAAGTAGCTTGAGATTATATTGCATGTTCAACCCAGACATCAAAACATCTATTTATTCATGGAACTTGTAGATCACAGTTGCCTTTAGTTTATGCAATAATTCAGGAACCAATCTTGAAAGAATAAATATTTCTGGCAAGTAAAGAAAAAGCTGTATGGAACGTCTGTTTGTCAATTGCTTGAATTTACTGTGATTGAATACTTAAGACTTTTGATAAAGTGAACCCCAGGAGAAACTATTCATCTTTAGACTGATCTTTTGGTTATAATTTTGCATGTATAAAATTTAGAGTGTATAAAAACTCTATTCGTTCACAAATACAATAGGATCAGCAAAGCTTGATTATGCCAATAACTTGCCAGGGATTCCACAACAACAACCTAATTAAGGGGGAGGTGATTTGAGGATTTGGCATGAAAATACTGGAATGCAGAGTGAGCTGAATCTGTAAGTTTTTGAACAATATGTTATTGCAAGTTGCTGGACTTGAGTGACACATCTGGCTTTGCATGCCCTTTCAGATGAGAGCTTGTCTTCTTCCTGATAACTTACTAAAATGACAACTTGAGGCGTAGTCATGTTGTCTAATTGGGCAGGGATGATGACAGAACAGTGTTTCTGTAATTTTGGGTGGGACGTTCTGGCTGTGTTCATCTTAAAGTACTTCATGAACCACAACAAACTGGGAAGTGTTATACAAATCACCAAGTCTCTCAAAAAATATTTATTGCATTTGTGACATTTAACCATGGGTGATAATGAGTATGTATTTGTTGAACTTTGAATGTTCAGGCCCCAGTAAAAATCAATCTGGATCACACCTCATTGTGCTGACACTAATGCATCCTGCTGAGACTTGCTGGCACTTAACGTGGCAGAACTTTGCACCTGTAGAGCTTGAATAAACTGTGCTGTAACTTTTCAGCTGCCCATGATCTGTCAAAATGGTTTCATAGTAGAGGGATTGTTTCCTGAGGTCTGGAGACAAAATCAAATTGAGGAGCCAACAATAAAGCTTAAATCTCAACAATTCTTTAAGTGTATCAGAAGTTGTCTGATTCCCACTTGGAAACACTTGTTAGGCTTAGAAAAATTTTGAACAAAACAAAGAAAACAAGTCTACTAAAACATTTATCTGCATTGAGAGCTGCGTTTATTGGCCAGTATGCTTATGTAATAAAATACTTAATTTATGTACTCATTTATAAGCCTTCTTTCCCCACCCTTTTAAGAGAAACATAGCCTCTCTGTCCTTGTAAGATTGTGACATGTATTTGCAACTTTTACTGGTTTCTTCCAAAATGTGATGGAGATCTTGACAAAAGAGGAAAGAAGAAAAGGTGGAAAAAATGACTGAAAAGAAAAAAGGTTCTTAAATCAGGGGCCTGTCAATAGCATCATGCAAACTAAATTTAACAGCTAATTTACTGGTGACAGAAATATAATCCATATAATTTATGCATCTACTATAATCTGTCATTTGTGTTTAAGGAGGAGAGCAAGGCAGCATCTAATAAAATGTAAAAGGAAAATGAGTTTGTAAGGTGAGTGACAGAAATATTCATTACCTCAATTCTTTCCTGTGGTGTTCCTCCCTTTTTCAGGCAGAAATCTTAAGAGTTTGATCCTTATGAAGTACAGAATTATTACTTCAAAGGACGTCTTTTTATTTTTTCCTTTCCTGTCAAAACTTAAAATTGTTCCAGTTCAAAACCAATCAAAGAAGAAACAGAAGATTCTGACTTCATCCCTGTGCAAAGAGAGCAAAGAGGAGAGAGGCCAAGGGCTCTTTCAGAGATGAAAGACGTGTGTAAGCTAATTTGAAATCACCATCGATCTTCCCGGATCGTGTCCAGGCTATGTATTAGATACACATAGGTGAGTAAAGAGGTTAGTCCGTTCTGCAGTCTGTGCCAGATGAGAGGAAATCCAAATGCTATGAAAGACAACTGTAAATGTGTGATACCATAAATAAATTAATTTTAGGATTAATATTAGAGTTGCAGCTGGGAATACAAAACTTGAGTGAAGAAACTGTGGGACATTGAAAAAATACTTGAAGCAAAACCTAAGAGAGATTCTGGACTTAAGTTCCTAGTGTATTTTTCTGTTGCTTTTGTAAATGGCATATGGTGATTAGTGATGCCAAAGTCCTAAAGAAGCTCTAGTGCAGAGCAACATCCCATCTGTTGTAGTAGCACGAGCTGTCCTAGACTTACCACGCTAATCCCAGTGTAGGTCAGAGGTCTTGATAATCAAGACATTGACTTCAGGGCATTGACTGCAGCCAAGAAGATGGCTGTAAAAGTATCTGCTGTAACGCTTATTTTGACTAATATGTTTCCCATTGCACTATGATTTGGGGTTTTCTGCTCTCTGTAGGATTTTGGAGGAGCGGGAGAAGGCAGCATGCAACAGCCTTGCAAAGCTGGTTTCTCTAGTTAGAGAAGAATTTTGAGATTGTTAATATCATGGCTGAGGGAAGACATGACTCCTCCAGTTAAATGCATCTTAATAACAATATAAAATAAGAAGCTTCTCTACACAATTGCAGGAAAGGATCTTTCTGAAGAATATAAATCTAGTGTAAAATTCTTCTTGCTGGTGACAGGCATTAGTTCCTGTAAAAATGTTTTCTATTTATTACATGTTGGCGTTTGGGAGTTCAGAGATACTATAGTACATTGCAGACAACGTGATACTTATGTGATGTGATAAACGCATTTATCCACAGGCGTTTTTCTAGATTAAGAGATACTGTTGATCTAAAAATGGAAAAATACAGTGTTTGCAGAATAGACAATGGAGCAAATAACCTATTACTTCTGGCTTTTTGTTTTTGTATTGTAATCCTATGATATTCTTTTAAAGCAAAAGGCTAGCTCCCTTGCTAATTGTATCTATGGTATTTATCAACAACATATAATGAAGACAGCATATTGTCTATAAACTATTCTTATAGAGACATGGGAACTCGGAACTTGCTTAGCAGTTTTTAAAACTAATACTTCTAGTTAAGTACTTCTTTAAATTTTAAATGCTTCAAACACTCAAATATTTAAGCTTGAATAAGCAGTTCCAACTTTAATCGCTTTTATTTGACATACAAGGATGAAACTGGAGACACTGTTTCAGCAAAATTATGGATGTATGTATTCCTTCATGCAGTTCTATTTCAGATGTTACTTTGGGGAAAGAGCTTATTGCACTACATTTGTGCAATGCCTGTTTTTCTACCACCATAATCTGTTTTTGTGTAGGCTCTTTTAATACACATTCCTGTAAAAGGATCATTCTTGAACTGGTTTCATACACATCTCATTGGCCATTAATCTTACATCATTATTAAATGGTCATTTATTTATCAGCATGATATTTAGGATCCTCAGTGAGGTTTGGGGCTATTCAGTTACAACATCAAGCAATAGCTGCTTCAAAGCTGGGAGTCCAAATAGGTAGCTTACGGAGCAGGGGGAAAAAGTGGCATGTACCATGCAATTATCACTACTTGAAACCTTTCCAGCAGAACATTTTCTCAACAGAAAACAGTTTTGCCAAAATGGAAATTTTCCACAAGTCCATACCAACCTCAGTAAAAGGTAGCTGTGAAAGAGAAGTCAAAATGAGTCATTTTAATAAATGTCAAACTATTTCTGAAAGATAGCTTCTGGGGTTTTTCCAAGTTAATTTTTATACTATGTATTTTAAAATATAATGCTGAAATCAAATGTTTCTCTTGACTCAAAATGCCTAACATGTTAGCTTTATAGGAAACTCTAAGTGGCAAGTGTAGAGGAGAATTGGGATGAATATTGGTTTCACAGTGGAAGTTTTTGGTGGCTTTGACCAGGGTTAAAAAACAGAATATCTTACACTCTTATACAGGCTCCTCAGGTGTTTGTGCTATTTTTGGGTGAAATTCACATCTTGGATGTATGCAAGGGCAAAAGTATAAAAAACAAAAGTCAAGCAGGAAGAGATCAAGTGACATACTGCTAAACAGAATAAGGTTGAAAGGGTAAAGCAAGGCATGCAGGACAACTAGAGTAAGGCTAGAGGGAAAAGATGCAAAGGGTGGCTGGAACAACCAATGATGGGAGATAAAGAACACTTAGCAAATCTGTCTGGCATCAGTGTCAGAAAGCCATTGCTTTTTCTGTCTTTCGTCTTTTATCTCCACTTTGGAGGCTTTCTCACTTCTGAACCTCAAGTCTGAACATTTTATCATGGTGTTTAAGACCATGTACTTAAGTACTTAATGTTTTAAAATCACTAAACTCAAAACTAATACTAAACCATATATTTTGATTTTTAAAGTCTCTACAAAATGTCTTGTTCTTGACCTAATAAAAAGGATGAGCTCATATCTTGCTGTGTCATCAGGTTAAACCTTTAAACATAGATTGCCAGGTTTGTCACAGTCGTTGCCAGTGAACATTTAGTACATCTGGAGTGAATTAAGTGCATACAACGATAAGATACTAAGCATTGTGAAGGAAAGTTAGGCTAGGTGAAGTCAGAACTCTCCTGTGCCCTTTTCACGTATGACTGCCAAAGTTTCTCTGTCTGTTCTTGCTGTAATCCTTGCCATTAATGCAGTGCTAATCACACCAGCAAGGGAATAGCTCTTACATGGCCAAGTTAGGCACCAAAGTGGCTCTAATGCTTTCAGGTTTACTTTAAATCTGAGTTTAGTTATAGACCATAGAGAAGAATGTGCATTGATACTGTTTAATCAAGATGACTTCTTCAGATTAGGCTTCCTCAGATTTGATGAAGCTAAACATAGCATAGAAAAATGCTAGTAAAAAATGCTAGTAAAAAATCCTTTTTATTTCACGTATCTTCTTTTCTGTGAAGCTCTTTGTTTTGCAAATTATTTTGCATATAATAAAAAAAGACAGGGAAGATCAGGTGAAAATGCCACTGATCTGCACTGTGAAGTTAGTAGCTACTGTATTCATCAGTTGAATTTCCAATTCTTTAAGTTTCTAATGTGTACTTTGGATAAAAAATAATATATATGTATTTCCGAAGTGTTCAGCTGACATGAGATCACAACTGAAGTAGAATCACTTCTGACTGGTAAAGCACACTCTGCCAATGGAAGTGATGGGGAAATATGAACTGGTGTATACAATTTTATCATTGACTGTTGATTCAGCTTAAATATAGCCGCACAAAAAGAACAATCTCCAGTTCAAGACTTTTAGGAGAAAAGCACAGCTGAATGACCCTCTTTAAACAAAATCATCACCAAGGAAAAAAACCAAGGATTTTTTTTTCCATTCTTTTTGTTTTCAAATAGCCAATATCAAAGTTAACTGATGATTTGTTTTTGAGTCAAAGGATGGTCATATATCCAGAACTGTCATTTGAGTCTGTTTAAAATATAATGAGCTGTTTATTCTTCAGTTCTTAGGTTTAGTTCCTTATACTTCTCTGAAAAAATTACATCATCAGGGAATGATGAAGTGGCAGTAAATGATGGTTGATCTGCTAGGATTCAGGTCAGGAACTGCTTCTGATTGGGGAAGGGGGCAAGAATAACGTGAAAAGTCCGTGTGAGTAAATCACAACATTTTCCAGGTGAAGCTTAGCTGACCTTTCCTGGGAAAAGTGGAATTTTCTTGAGACGGATCTGATTCAGTCATAAAATCATGTTTTCACTGCCAGCTTAAGTCCCATTAGGCTTTAAAATTCAAAAGGAGCAGTTATTGGAAATGCAGACACAGTTAAGTTTCTTTACAGAGGTTTGGAATTGGAGGGAATAAACTATCCCTTGATTTAGCATAATTTGCAATGTTCACAAGACCTTTCTCCAAAAGAGGTGGTTACTAAGAGTTTTGGAGAGCAGTTGCCTCAATGACCATAATGTTCAGGAGATTAAAAAACAAATAAAAATAATAATATCCCTGAGAGAGCTAGGGAAGTGAAGCCAAGTGAGTTATAAAAGGCTTGCCTCGTGATTGCTTTAATTTGTAGAACGTGTTATACCTAATACAAAAGCTGTCTTGTATTCAATTTACATAAAGTGTTTTAGTATCAGACCAAGAGAGTTATAATTTCTCCCCCCAGAGGATAGTAATCTCGCAACAAAAGAAGATATAATGGGTAGAAATAGTGATACTAAGCTAGCAAAAAAGCCCTAAATAATCCACTTTTGTCACCTAAGCATAAAAAGAGGAGAAACAACTGTTACAGTAATTGAATTCATATGAAGAATATAGCTACCAGTCTTACAGATTTCCTGGCTTTCCAACTAATGGGAAGTCCAAGAGCCATATTGCATTGGCTATAGTTTGTTTCCTCTAAAAAATATTCAGAACTCTTCCAGAAGAAAGTTACTCCTTTTACTCAAAAGTTGAAAGAGATGCTCTTTGTAATGAATACATAATGGCCCACTCTTACTCTTTGCAGTCAGTCACTGTGAATGTTATTAAAGAGATTATATCCTTGCTTTCCTATGATCGTCTCTAAAAAGCAACAATATGTTGTGATTGTGCACTTCTGGTTTTTGCAAACATGTCTGAACAGTCTGACTTACTAGGATGCGTCTTCCAAGCTAAGAATATATGTTTGTTGTCTGTAGAATCCAAACTGTACATCAGTGCCAACCTGGGAAATGCCTCTAACTGCCCCAGGTGAGACTTGGAGACTACGCAATTTCTTAATTTTTGATATGTCTCTTTAGGAAAGTATGCTGTCACAAAAGCTGCCCAGAAAAGTGAACGTAAGTGTCCCCTGTACTGGTGTGGTATCCATGAACAATCAGCAGAAGTTTATGAAGAAATAAGCATACTTTTTTTACTGTTGATTATGCTTCTTAGAACCAATGGCATCTGCATTTAATCATCAGAAAGGCAGTCATTCATTAGCTTGTAAAACCCTACCAGTTTATCACTATTGTTTAATTAAGTTTTTCTTCAGAAACTGTAGGACTAGTAAGCAAAACCACACAATGATAGGTGAATTCTCAAGAAGTAATATGGTTTAGTGCATTAAAACGGACTTTTCTGAATTCTAAAACAATGAGAGATAAGCATTAAGGCCAAATTATAATGCAAGTTTCTGTTCCTGGTCTAACTTAATTGGGTAAATCTATGTAGGTTATTCTTTATTGTGTGCTTTTCATTGTACCATGTGACTGATTATTTGTGACTATGGTGTTATGCTACCCATCAGTAGTTTAAGACATCCTCTGCTCATTCTTTATTATACTTTCAGTTAACTGTGCTTTCATTTGATTTTAGTTTATAGTATAGATTTGAGAAAGATCACTTAACTGAATTCAAGGTTAACTTGCACTTTCTGAGTAAGAGACAATTCCTAACAATTCTCAGAGCAGGTAGGAATACTTTTACTTGGTAGGAAAACACATATGCATTGAAGTCAGTGACTTATTTGGAATGGAAACCTCCTGTCATAACTGAGGTGGAGGCAGGCAAACCTTTCTTCCTAACGAAATAGACAGAAAGAGGAGAGAAACAGTTTTGAACTTCTGCTCAGCTTGATAAGGAATTTGTACTTTTTCCTTAATCCGTCTAAAAGTCAACCTATTCCTGACCTGCTTCTTAAGGAGGTATAGGAGCAGTTCCTAAGGGCAGACGTCCTGCAGTTACACTGGCTGAACACGTTGCTGCCTCCAAATCTCCCTCCTCCTCCTCTAAGAGGAGCAGCCACTCCTCTTAGATTAGTAGTAAAAGGTGCTCCTGATCTTGCAATAGGCCATTTTATGGCTCTTGGGTAGCTGTAAGACCCCAGGGGATTGTAGTTGGGTGCAAGAACCTCAGCACAATTGCAAATTCTCGGTCTGCAACCTGAAATCCTAGTGTCTGAGTTGAGGAACAGAGATTTTCAGTGCAGCACCGTGTATGAGCATTTTAACTTCTGCAATAGCAAAGGCTCAGGCTCTCTTGGTTTGGAAAGATTTTTGTGTCTTGGTGCAGAGAGAAGGTGGTTATTCTTGGTTTTGATTTGTTCTTCTACTTTTCAGAAAGTTAAAGCTCTTTCCCTGTTTTACAGACCAAAAATTTCATGTTTGAGAATTCAGTAATAAAGCAGTATCTTTAAATTTGTCTTGATGTATCAAGGGTGCAAAGAGAATGAGGTAGCAAAGATTCCACTTTTTTACAGCTCCTGGTTTTTCTTCACTGTTGCTTTGTAAAGCAAAGCTGCATTTATTACCTTTTAGAGCGATACATTTTATGGTTGTTATGTGATAGATGACTTCAGGCACAATACACTTTCCTCTCCTGAGGTTTTCTTATGTGTGTATGTATGTCTGTACTTAAAGGGAGAGTGGAATTATCTAAGACAGTAAAAAAGGAAGCTAAGGGATAAGTAGAGAATGGTTCTGTCTTGAAATTAAAGTGAGAGAAAGAGCAACAAAAGAAATGGTAAGTACATATTAGAATTTACATTCTGGTTTAACAGTAAAGCACCCAAATGTGGAAAATCTAGTCTCAGATTCTTCAGCACTCTAGGTAAACATATGCAAACTGCCATTTAAAAGATTCAGTTGTCTTTTGTTGACAATATAATCTCTTCTTTAATTGACAATCACAGTTACACTTAAAAAACCCGTTTGAGTACACTTACCTCTCTTCAAATTTATCACTGTGATAAAAGCTATCAAAACAGTAGCAGAAATAGTTATATTTAGTACTTCATGTCTAATTATTTCCACAGATTTAAATTGCTTTAAACTTTAAGCTTTAAACTTTAAACACTGGAAGTAGCAGTGTTTTCTGGTTTGGTTTTTTTGCCCCAAAGAGTCCCCAATGTCCCCCATAACAGTAGATTTCCACCACTTTGCTTTGTAAGCAGAATCAAAACATGGTAACACAGAATCCTGAAAGTTTTGTAACAAAGTGAGATGTCTTGTTCTTTTGATGCTCTCTCTTTTCACATATTTATCATTTCTTGTAAGGAAAATATTCCAATGCGCTTTTACTACACTGTGTGGATTAATGTTATCTATCTAGGAAAACATAAACAGAAGTATCAAAACCCGAGACAAGACTGATCTTAGGCCTGAAGAATACCAGAATTTTAGAGAGATAATTTATAATGCCGAATGTCACTTTTCAGCTCTGCTTGTAACTAGACAACTAGAGCTAAAGGCTTAAATAGATTCTGGAGAACACTGAATTTTTATTTATTAAGGGAGGAAGGTTCAAAAGTAATCTTGACTCAAAATTAAAGTTGATGTTCTTTATATGTTAAAGGATAGGGAAATGGAACTGTTGCAATCAAATCAGAGTGAGTATTGATCCAACTGCATAATGAAATCTAAATGATCGCTTAAAAAAAAAAGGTATGTATATGTGCCTTTATTTTTTATAAATCGGACATTTGTTACTTCATTGGTTTTACATTCTTGAAGAAACTGTCCAGTCAATGACAGATAATGTTTGACAATACTGAAGAACCTATTAACTGTTCACCTTAAAAAATATTTGCTACCTTTGTACTAATTTTGCAGTTTGGATTAATGATTGCTTGTTTTCGCTGTCCTGACTGTTAGTTTACAGATAAATGGTTCACTTCCTATATCTGCTCTCAATTGGTAAGTCAAGGCTGAAAAGGTAATAACAGTAAGAAAATTGCAAGGTAGCTTTAATACCTAATGTATAGGAACAAATTTTTTGTGACTCTCATAAAAATCAAAAGATTGAGCCAAATGAATTCTTTACTTCTGAATTTGCGGTTGCAAGTTCACTGCTTAGTGCATAGAGGGAGATGATAGTCTTTTACATGTAATGGTGTTTCATTAGCTTCCCTATTTATTCAAATTATGCTTTTACTGTTATAGAACTGTTATGTTTATATTTACATTTTATAGTCTTATGTTTACTTAAGAGAATAACTTGAAAACATTCCACAGATGTAGCAGCACTGAAAACCTGCCACAATCCAGTGAGAAAGTGCTTAGTTAGTAAATGTCATTTAATCAAAACCATTCAGACTGTTAGGGGGGAAAAAAACCACTTTTATGGTAATTGCATTGGAATAAAGGATATGCTGCTGTTTCTTGACTGGTATGCAATTGGAAAGTCAGTGTTCATGCTTTCAGTAGCCTTAATGGGTGGGTCAATGTCTGCAAATGGCTAAGGCCTCTGAAAGAATATTTTAGTTAATATAACTATAAAACCTCTCCCATCAGCTGTGACAGCAGAAAACTGACTTAGTGAAGTATTCCATCTAGTGCCTGGAGTAGTACTTTGTTGGTACCATCATCAATAGCTTCAGGATGGAGGGAAAAAAAATAAAGCAATAATGTGCAATCCTTCTGTGGAGTAAAAGCAAATACCAAAATATGGAACATAAGACAGAGGAAAACCTTGTCTCCTAATATTAGATTAATCAGTTGCTTATCAGCATTTGCAAATAAAATACTGAAAGATGTATTATTTTTCTCTGGGTAGTCTGTCACTTTCCACTTCAGAAAGCTGAATGTTTTTCAGCACTAACTTTGCATGAATGCTAGCAGCCTTGCTTCGATACTTTTTACTGAGTACTCAATCTCCTATTCTTGACTAGCATTCCGAGACTTGCATATGCTGTTCTAGTAATTTGAAAAAGAACCTCTTGTATCGTAGAATAGTTTGGGTTGGAAGGGACTTTTAAAGGTCATCTAGTGCAACCCCCAAGACACCACACAGATTCATCTGTCTTTAGCGTGCAGAGTTTGAACTGACTCTTCAGGCTAATGAAAGTGTTAGAGGATGTTGAGAGTGCCAAGTCAAGATTGCTCAAATTAAAATGTGCTAGTTTTAAACCACACAGCATAACCTTAATGCATAGGCACAAGGTCAATTATATTTTTTTTTACCAACATGAGGAAGTCTGTGCACTGCTGAAATCCTGCTGGATTTCAGGCCAGTGATTTGGAACAGCAGAAGCAGAAGCTTGAACACAGTACACCTAGACTGTCTGTACTTGAGTTACTGGGTCAAGGTTTGCAAACTTTTTCTATCCAGGACACCCAAATCTCCAGTTTTCTCACTAGCAGAGCTTCTGATGGTCTGGTGGTCTGAACCCCCGCCTCTGCATGATGTGTTTGACAGAGATTTTAATGCTGGTTTATGCAGGAGGGAAATGAGCTTTGAGAACATTACTACCTGGCTTTAGAATTATGTTTCTAATTTGTGGGAGCAATGTGTCCATGGTCATTTCAGGTCAAGCTGCTGTAATTCTATAAATTGTCTCCTCGGCTCTGTTCCTGCTGCTCAAAGGTGTCTCTTTTCAATCAGTGAGAGGGTTAAAGCAATGTGTCCTCTATAAGGACTTTAAGGATTTTACCTGTGTTAGAGCAAGACGAGTAAAGATCACGTTGCATAATAAAATAACTATGAATTTAGTCATTTATCTTGCAAGTCTTCCATGTTCTCATTTATAAGGAGGGGGAAATCTGGAAGTATTAATTGATATTTCTAATTAATTGACAACATTTGCAGATAAATTTCAAATTATGAATTTTGGCCAAACTACCCATTTGGGGTGTCAGACTTTTCTGTGTGATTTATTACTGAGTTCAAAAGGTCTTTGTTTTATGTTCTGGCTTGCTGAGTCTTTTTAAAGAAAAGTGAAAGATGAAAAGCGCATTTCTAAAATGTATTTCAAATGAAATATCATTCTTGCAGCTTCAGAGTTCATAAATGTTTTCAGACAAACCAATATCTATTAGAAAATATTTAACCAGAGATTACAAATGTAAGTATAGAAAGAATTAATTTGCAATACTTTATCATAAAGGCATTTGCAAATCGCTTCCTGCATTACTCCACTACTTGTAGTTATTTGTTCTTTTTCCACTGGAGCAGACTAAAATTATTCTTTCCAGCTACTTGCTGCTGTTATCTCTTGAAATGAATTGTGTTCCCCGTACAGCACCCACAATCGATGCAAATATGCTTTGATTTTTTTTCACAAAGCAATTACCCATAAATACCAGAGTTCATTGCCAGGTTAGTACATATTGTATTACTGATTTAAAATTGGAGGACTCACTTGTAAACACTTTCTTTTTGCATTATCATTTAGTAGTTGAATGATGTGATGCTCCACTACCGGTTTATTTCCAAACACAGTTAAATGCTTGACTCCATCACCTGAACGTAAGAATCCCCTTTCCCAATTTTGCATGTATACAGCACTTCTTCTTTTGATGTGTTTTGGGTTGTGAGGTCTCTTAGAATGAATGGACAGTTTTCCCACTTTTTGATTAACTTGACTTAAATTCAGAAATCCTGGGGCTTATTTTGGGTTAAACTCTAAAGTCAATGCAAAAGGTGAATTTGAGAAGAGCTAACTGTGATTCAACTGTAATATGCTTAATCTGTATTGGAGACACTCTTTGTCCTTTTGGATATTTAAAGAAACAAACAAAAAACAAAATAAGGAAGTGTGTAGAGTGAAAACAAGGTCTTGCTTGTCAACCTACAGGTCTTCCACCAAGGATAGAAATATGTTTCAAAGTACAAGTGGCTGCTATTTTCTGATTTTCCAAAGAAACTTTTGAGAGAGTTTTTAAAAGAAATTTGCACAGTGTCAGTGTTTGGGGAGATAAACTGCAGCTCACTGAACTCCAAGCACTACACTTCAGCGACATCATTCAATGCATAATAAGGGGACTAAGAAAACCATTTTCTTATCTCGGTGGAGTATTTTGGGTTTTTTAAAGTGAAAAGTTGCCCATTTCCCAAATGATGACTTGTTTCTATCAGCCTCCAGCTTCACTGAGACACAATGAGCTACTTTGAAGGCTGCTCTTCATCACACATTTGCTACTCACATATTTGCATGTTTCATGTTTCTTCTCCTGATCTGTGCTATTTGCAATTAATATCTGGGCTGATCCCCGGAGTTATGAATTACTTTAAATTCTTATGCTGTAGATAACATTCCACCTGTATTTATTTGTTTTGGATTTCTTCCTTAGAGCAAGTTGGTATTCAGTAGGTATTCAATCCCAAATTACTTTCACAGACAAGATGCAAAGTACAGGTTTTCCTCTTTGATACCCTTTATTTACTGTTTCAGAGTTGTAAAGGGACTGGTTCTGCAACTTTTTTGAATGAAATACAGGTTATTCTACTAAATCAGTATCAAATCTGATAGACATGAGGCAAATGAGTTCCTGGAAACTCAATATGGACAAAGTTTTGACTTAGCAATTTTTGGACTTTTCACCGCAGAATTATAATAAGGAAGACAAGGGGATGTTTTTATTCCTGGATCAGCTTCATATTAATCACTTTTTAAAGATGTTTACTTATAGCAAGTTTCCTGACTCTTATGACAAGAGCTAAAAAGTACAATTATTAATGCTTTATTCTGGATTCCAGCACAGTCAGCACATGGTGCTTAACCATTTTGTATTTATTTGGAAAGACTTTGAAATGTGACATACTAGATCATTCCTACAGACTCAGTGAGGCTAGGAAGTGGCCATTTACTCACTTTTATTTACCCCTAAACTTGTCTGTTTGGTATTGCAGGCCTGGCAGTGAACATAGCTAAAAGTGATATTGCCCAGGTAAGAAGCAAACTTGGTTTAATATTTACTCTTGACTCCACTGCTGCAAGTAACTCCTCCAATTTTAAGCAAAAGAGTTTCTCTCCTTGACCTAACTCCAGTTACACTTTGGAGACCTTTTCTGAGGGATATATCTCCCAGGATGTAGATGTCACTTAGGAAAAGCTTTCGGAATCTGTGATTCAGATTTATATGAAACTTTGTAATTGAGGTTTGGTCCCAAATGCTTTAGCATTCCTAATTCTTGACACTGAAAGTCGTTTGGCTTTCTCCTCCCTTTTAGAAATACTATTTCCTTCATATATAGACTTTCTTTCTCTCCTCCCTTCCAAATTTTGGGGCTTTGTTGAGAGAAGGTTTGATTATAAAGAATCAGAGAGCCAAGTACTGTGTGACTTCCTTCAATGGTGGAAGAAACAACAGGAGACAGAACTGACCCAACAAAGCTAATTCTGTGGTGGTGTCCCCACACATCTGTAGAAGAAAGGCAGCTCTTTACAAGATGGCTGGCCTAGGAGAGCTCCAAACGAGCAAACAAAAACTAGTTTTCTTATTTAAGCTGCATGGTTTTTTCCTGTCTAGCTGTTAAACTTTTCCAGCTTTAAGATGGAAGCAGTTTTCTTTGTTTTGTCCCACCTCCCCTCAAACATGATGGAATTTTCCATCTGCCCTCACCTCAACGCACCAGTACCTTATTTATGCTAACAATAACTTTTGAACTGTACTGAAGCACTGCTTTACACTTACTGTCTCAAGGAATGGGAAAACCTTTCAAATTACTTAGTCCCTGTGGATTATCAAGCCTTATTGTATCCATATTCCTACTGTCTGATACTAAGGAGCATCATATTGCACTGTACAGATGTTTAGAGCCTCACATTGTAGTAATGATGAGATTTTTTGTTGGGCTGCATAGTACTACTCTGCCAGTTTAAATCTGCTTTTTCTCGCACATTTTGCATCTGCGTTGCACTCTCTTCTGCATACGGGGGAAAATGAGGAAATTAAACCCCGCTCTGTATCTGTAAGCTTGCTCCATGATTCTGCCTTTTCTCATTCAAAGTTCTCAAATCATGTTTTAGTTTAACTCTGGCATGCAAGGGGATGTGTCTAAATAAATCTATGGTTACTTTGTTGTCTTTTATCAAGGTAAAAAAAAAAGGCTGGACTTCCTGGAGTTAGCTTATGGATGATGGTCATATATATTGATTGTAACTTCCAAAGTCAATTCCATATTTTTTGAAATTAGGTTATTATTACTTGAAATGTTAGATTATTGTTAGAATTAGATTGGTTGGTACATACAGCTGAATCTCATAGCTGTTTATAAATCAATATCAGCACTCCACATCCATGATAGCTCAGGCAGAATGGCCAGTCCAGCCTAAGGGCTTTTCCTCTCCGTACCACATCCCTGTAGGATGATTGGGCTATTTTAACCTGATCTCATTCAGGATAAAAACACTGCCTCCTGGATACTGCCGCTGCCTCCTACTGCTTTGGGGAGTCAGAGCAACAGATTATTTAAAGGCAGAGGAGTTTCCCAATGTGGCCCCAAGTCAGTGGCACAGTCAAACTGAAGGAACTATAGTTGTAATATAGTGCTGAAACTGGAAGAATCTTTTTTGAAGAAAATATTCAATGCTAATAGGATGACCTGTGTCTAGAGTATTTTTCTTTCCTGTTTGTGTGATTATGAAAAGTTCAAAGGGAATTTCACAAACTTGCATCCAAATGATTCAACATTGTTAAATGTTCAACCACCTACAGTGAGTTTAACATAATAATCAGTTTAAGAATATTCTATATTGAAAAATGATTAAGCATTTCTTATATTCAGCTCCCCAGGGTTTTCCAGGGCTTTTACACTTAGCAAGAATAAAGCTTTAATAAAAAACCTCAGTGTTTTATTAAAAAAAAAGGAACAACCTACAAATTTGTGCTATTGTCCTAATAATTGCTTCATATTTTAAGTAGCCATTTTTCTTTAGTTAACCTTCTGCTATGCACATTAAAATAAATTTCAGAGAAAAACTTCTTTAGTGATGGTGGCATCATAGTGGTCTGAGCATTAATTTGCTGCATTACCTGAAGGAGCAATACTTATTTACAGGGCACGTTTCTCATGGAACATTTTTCTTCATAGTATTTTATCATTTGCCTGGTAAGAGCAACAGCTGCAAAAAAGTCACATCAGTGCCAAATCACAGACAAGTTGTTATTAATGAGATGCTACTGAATTAGATTACATTAATTCTAGATTTTTTCACTTTTCATGAAAAAATATTGTGGTCGTCTGAGCATAATCTTGGAAGTTGGGATTTTCTGCTATACTTGAAACATTACTGTCAACAGCATTTTGGAGAACTGATTCTCTGTATTATCGTAATGACTAATAAATGTTCTCTCTTCTCTAAAATGAAGATACTTTCTCAATACCCACTTTACTGAGAACTAATATTTGAGCTTTTAAAGGTGAAAAGCTTATCAAGTTTTTGACCAAGTGTTGCCTAAAAAACTTGGAAAGCTGAATTTGACAGTATGATAGAAAAGTGTGGTGTGTGCCAGAGGTGATTCTTTTATTTTGGGGGAGAGATTAGACGATTCTGAAATCAAGCAACAGAGACAAAACCTGAGATGACCTTGTGCTTCATTTCAACAATAATAAAGTCTAGAAGAAAGAAGTGTTTCATATGTTATAAGAATAATTTCCTTTGATATTAAAGTTAGCCTGGGTAATAAATTAATGTGACAAATGTGTCTCTAGCTTTTTCCTTATCTATGGTGTAAATAAAAGAATACTCAGAAAATCCCAACTTCCAGGATTATACAGAACAGTTTCCAATTTGCTGTTTTTTCCCACATATAATAAGCTTTGAGCATTTTCCAGGTCAGGTAATGTAATTGCATATTCATTGAGTTCTGCATGAACTTAGCAATTGATTCAAAGTTAAACAAAAGGTGATGCACGTGGAGAGAAGAAATTAAAATTTTATTAGACTTTCTTTCTTTCAACCTGAATTAAAAAATGCTGTTGTTCTTAACTAATTTTATTATTTTATAACTTGCTTCAAAAATTTATATAAACTTCAGATACTCAGCATTTTTTGCAAATGTTGACCCATGATTGGTCAATTTAAATTGCAACAAGGTCAGATCTACCACCCATAATTCATATAATGAAATGCCTCATAAAATCTGAAAAATAATACACTAGAAAGTGCAGAGGGAACAGGACCTTCTTCAGCTGTTATAAAAGCAATAAAATGTTACAGTATTTCTCTGCATAGGAGCAATAACAAAAACCTTTCCAGCCAATAATCTGACTTGATTTTAAAGAATGTTCAACTTCCTTTATAGTGAAGACATTTTCTGAATGTATTATATACATAACACAAAACTGGGTGCCAATCTGGATAAATAATATGATGCCTGTTCTGATTCTTCTGTAAAATAATCTCTGCTAGGCTTGTATTTCCATTTCTGAGTGCCAATGACAGTAAATAGTGATTGGGACTAAAAGCAAAAATATGTTGTGGGAAAACAAAAACTCCCAAAACTACTTTGTGGTGTTTTCAGAATAACAGTGGCATTTGTTTTATTAATACCATTATACTTGAATGGCTTTTCAGAACATGTCAGAATCATCTTAAACTTGATTTTCTAGCTCCAACCAAAACTGTGTTTTAAGAACAAACATGTTTCAAACCAGCTTTTTTTTTAGTCAAAAACTGTTCTGGAATATTATTAAATTATGAAATTAAGAGAGAATGTTGCAAGTTTTATTAATGCATTACCTGTATCAAAATGACTAAATGCCATCTCCACTTACAGCCTGGATTCATTGGGGTTCTTCTGAACTGATGCTAGTTTAATTGGGATCAGTTGGGGCTTCTGTTGCTCCCTGAGGATAATTGCAGCTAGCTGTAAGCACATTTGTTGCTATGTGATGAAACAAATGACTTTGCCCTGCAGTTGCTACAACGTAACACAAAAACACACCAATCCACAAAATACTGGCTTATGTGAATGATTTCATTCATATATGTGTGTGTGTGTATGTTCTAGGGTTGTCTGTGTGCTAGTTATCTATATGTCTGTGGATTGGAATCACAGTTTTTTTTAATGTGAAGCATAGGGAGGTACCAATAACTTTTTTGTATTTGCATAGATCTTGATCTGACAAAGCATGTAAGGTTCGTATTGATCAGCAGGATTTAAATGTGTGTTTCCATTCTGGTGAACTGCAGCCAGAATTTTTAGAGTTCAGAGGCAGTGGGACAGAACTCTCTTTTGTAAGCTATTAAATAAGAAATCTGTGTGAGGAAATTTCTTTTGCATTTCTCCAACACTTAGAATTATTTACATTTCAAAGTAAAATGCATTGCTCCTGTGTAAATGAAATGGGATTATTTTGCTTTGCTCTAAGATTGAACAAACTATCATGTAGCTTTCGAGTCTTGGACAAAGGCTGAAACTCAAGTGGAAAGGCTATAAATGACACATTAAAGTGCTGTGTCATAAAACCTATGATAGGTTTAAAAATGGATCCATGTTAAGGAAAAAAACCAAGAAGATGAAAGGAAAATTGACAAAACGGCATTACTGTAATAGCAGTCACAGTATAGCTGAATAAGGAAAACTAGTGGAATGATTGCATAGTTTCAGCAGAAAATACTCCCTAACTTAACATACTGATTAAAATATATATACGTTTTACAGCTTCAAAGTTTTAGGATTAAGAAAAATCAAATGCTGCTAATATTGTCTAGAACCCAACTTCCAAAAGAAGATCTGCTATCACCATGAAAGGAAAGTCCTTTTATAAATACCAAAGTTGCAGTAATTCCCTTTCTATACATGAAGTGTGTGACATACTGTTTTATGACTAGCCTCACATGTTGCTCTTGCACCTTCCTTCACCAATTTTTTTATATGATATGTAACAGTGACATATAGTTGTCCTTTGCCTGTGTAAACCCTGCCCAGGGGTGGAAGAAATGCAGATATAATTGGAATCCTTGATCCCTGGAATCACTAATTTATAGTTGCAGATGAATGCATTGGAACAGCTGTGAAGTTGCCATTAACCTCTGATTAGACCATCTGAAATGAGTTTGTTGGTCTCGATTCAGTTGCCTGAGGCTTGTGTCCACCCATCACCACATTTGGTACTAGCTGATGTGGTCTGCACCCAGCATAGTTATGAACAGGCAAGCTAGCTGTAAATATTTGTGTGAACACCAGCCTCTGGCAGCTGCCTTTCTTCCTGGACAAGAAGTGCCTTTCTTTTCTTGAGGG
>NW_009208168.1:35779-54775 GCF_000690835.1 Fulmarus glacialis
GGGGGGGGGAACAAAACTGTTCTGCTCTGACCAAAATGAGGTGTCTTTTCTTTTTTTGAGAAAGACAGAAATCTGAATACTCTGCAGTCTGGACCCTCCATTGATATATGGAAGATAGAGGTTCTGGGTTCAATCTGGTCCAACAGGGAATTGAATTTGCCTTTTTAACTGTGGCATTATTGGATGTTTGGGCCAGATACTCCATTGCAGTGTTGAAGTACTCAAAGAATTGGTATAAATTTTTTAAGAGAAAAGTTGTTGATCTTCAGGAATTTAAGTTCTAATGAAAGAAAAGGAAAGAATGGAAAGCTCTGACACCTTTGGTGTTAAACCTCTGTTTAATGTGGAGTGAGAAGGGACAGGCAACCCATGAGAAATGAGTTGCTTTCAGTATTGTATTTGTTAGCATAAACAGATAAATGGTTTCTGCAGTTGCCAGAGCAGCACCTTTCCATGCCCTGAGTTCACATGAGTTAAAAAATGGTCATTTCATTTATAGTGATGCATACACAATATCACATTAAACCCCAGAGCTGGAAAACTCAAATTACAAACAATAAATCTGCTATACTCTCTGAGCTTAATGGTTATGGTAGTATATGAATTGGCTTTGAGGAGTTGAAACTATTTTGAATTCACCTTTGTTTTCCAATAAATAATCTCTCCGGACTGAGAATGTAATTGTTTATTGTTGGAAACTTTATTTCCTATAATTAGAAGAGCAAAACAGAGCAAACTTGAATCCTGTCCAGATATTTCTCAGTGCTTCTGTGTTCATCAAACCCTTTACTGGATAATTTGAAGACACAAAGTAAACCACTCACACAGCTATCCTTTTACAGATATCAACTTCCTAAGGTTTTGTTCTGAACTTGTCTTTTAAAGCAATGTGGATGTTAGTGCTCTCTGTCAAGTTAGTAAACTTTGCCCATGTGTGAAATTGCAGGGGACAATGCATGCTTCATGTGTAACTGGATCAGTGTGTGAAGAAAAGGGCACAGTAGAGTGTTAGTATCTCAAAAGTTTGAGGAGGATGTCAGCAATTTAAAGCCTTTGACATAAATAGCTTGTTCTAATTCTGTCACTTTGACTTCTAGACTAATTGGAAAGATATAGTCCATTGTGAATATGGTAGATATGTAATGTTAGATTATCATAGAAGTATATAAGTAATAAGAGAAACAGCGAAGAAAACGTTGGCCTGATGCTGAACAAAAAACGAAAAAGTAGGCTTATAAACTGATACAAATAAACTTTCTTGTTTATGCATTTTTATATTGCATCATCCTTCACAAAGAAGGTGAGTTACAATGAGATTGTTAATCCAGTTAATGCTAGAATTCCTCTACCTAAAGCAGGAAAAGCAGTCTACGGAATATTTATATAATTTAGAAATCCTGAAGACAGGCATGACGGAACTCTTATTTGAGATGGCTTTAGTCAGTGCTAGTGATTGAGAACTGATTGTTTGGAATGGATGAGGTGCTAGAAACACTAGAAAAAGAGACATTACTCAGAGAGCTTGGGGAAATAAAGGGAAACTCAGCCTAGCTTCGGTTCCCAGAAAAGTGCTGAAAAAGTTGCCAAACGATTGCAAAAGTAGAAAAGAAAAAAAGAGATGAGTAAGAACTAACATTGTTTTGAAATTTTTTCCTGACAAATCTATTTTATTTCTTTGCTAGAGAAAACGCTTGTGGCTACAGGAAAAACAGTAGATATCCTCTCTTGACTTCAGCAAGATTTTTGAACCTCTCCTAAGTGACATTTTCAAACAGAAAGTGGAAGAACTATGTCTTCTTTTGAGTCAAGGATTTTGATCCTCTCCTGCAGCTTTTTTTCCCTTCCCCAGTAGTCTTGCGGGTGGGAATCAGTGTTCTAATCCACATCAGCAGTGAAACCTTTTTTCTTGGTGATGCATAAGGTACGCTCTTTTTCCACAGGTGTCACAAGATCTCTGGCATAGTTGTAGCAGAATCATGGTAATATTTAGACAGAAATCTGGCCACAACAGGGATATGCATCTTGGAAAAATACAAACTCGAGCAATAAAACAGTTAGTGGAAGAGGCGGAAATATGTCTGACAGGCTGTGACTGAGCTGAAAATTCAAGAACCTAATCCAGGCTCTCACTACAAGAGCACTTTAAAGGTACCTTTCACTGTTCTAGTAGTTTTAAAAGGGTTTGAGTTAAGTTTTATAACTTGCTACAAGAATAAAATGAGAGGTAAATTTTTTCTTAGTTAAATCCACAGACTTGCTCACTTTTTTTTCTTTTTTGAACTGTGTACCCAGCTCCTGGGTCCAATTGAAGAAGACGACATGTTTTGTAATAGATTTCTGAAAGCTGGATGTTGAACTGTGACTTTAAAGCTGGGTGGTACGAGTGCAGTTACTAGCTGTATATGTACGAATACTGTGTATTTGAGGAATCCTACCCATCTAAAGACTTGTCCTCTTGTTGTAGTGTTAGTGTTATCCTGTGGGAATAGCGGGACTGCAGGACAAAACAGCTGTAAATGAACTGGTTCACTGGTAATAGGGCCTGGAGAGCAGTGGGGTTTCTGCAGCACAGAAGGACACCAAAGTTGGCCGTCTCAGTGCTTAACCAGAATGGCAGGCAGGTTGTGCAGTCTGTGTTGAATCCAAATTTTGTCATGGCTATGCTGTTGTCAATCCATGCAACCTGTTTGCAGCTTAATACATTTAAGGGTTATGAGCTGAATAATATGGTGGTCAGTCAACTCATTCCCTGTCAAATTTCTTTCCTTTGTGTCAGATGTCTCCATCCCCTGCTGTCTTTCATCTAGGCCTCTCTTCTCAGGCACATGCAGCAGCAGTGAGTACTGATAGCAGGACTAGACTAAAGCTGAGGGCTTCTTCAAAGCCATATTTAGCGTGGCAGCTTTATTATTCCAGCCAATCTGTCTATTCCACTTGGGCTGAAATGCCACCCCACTTCTCAGCTTTTCTTCCAGCCATCATCTGGTATGCCAACAACCAAACATTTGGTGCAATTCATAGGAAAGAGAGAGGGCATCACGTGAGACAAGCTAAGATTTTGTTACTGCTAGAGCCTTAAAACTTTAAAGTGGATGTCAAGAACCTTAAGATAAATTCAATTCCTCTTATTGTCTGTATTTAAAAATAGATCTGACCACCTGATTGTGAGAAACAGTGATGGCTTCCTGGGCTTTTTATGTGGACTTGAGTGCAAAGTAATTGTTTTTTGATGGACATAATTTTCATCAATAAGTCATTGAATTTCTTTGACCCAGTTCTGATGCATTTTTAAAGGCATTATAATTTCTCAGCAAACATTTACCTTAAGCATATGAAATCTGCAATTTGGATATATTACAATGAAGTCTTTATACTGAGGTTAAAGCTTATGGGGATTTTTCTGGTATCAGTTTTCAACTAGATCCACATATGAAGAATAATTTTGTAGGAAAGACATAAGCATTGGTGGTTCTTCCCAAACTTACTTCTTTGTTAGTAATTTTCACTGGTTGTATGTTTCAAACATTTAATTTAATTTATTGCCTTTAGTCTTCTGTTACTTGCCAGGAAATAGTCTCTAATATTTGGTCCAAGCACTGCCTGAATAGTTTGATCTTTGGCTTATTATTTTACTACTTTGTGCCTTGATGCATCTCTCTGAGAAATGAGTATTAAAAGAGATACAGTCTTGAGAATAGGAGGGGAACTGCCTTCTGTTGAACAATTATAGAGCTTGTTGAGGGTGCTTAGATTAAAGCAATCAAATGCTATAATGCCTCCTGGCACTCCCTCCTGGTTGAAATGTAGTTCTTTTTGTTGGCTATTCTCATTTTAAGCTAAAAAGGTTTTACTAAAAGCAGAAAAGTAGTGTGCTGTAACTCTTAAAAATACAGATAGTCTGCATACATCTTCCTGTTCCCATCCAAAGGATATAATTCACAATGGGGTTTCAATTTGTGATGATATTTTGGGGCTCTTAAGTGAGGCTTACGAACTGCTGATATCATCTGTCCTGAGGCCTCCACGGAGAACATGGCATCCTTTCTAAAACAGTATTGCATCTTGCATGAGTACCACTGCTGGGCTTGGAATTAGTCTTTAAAGGCACCTGAGGGAACTGGGTGAGCAGCAGCATGAACAGGGAAGCTGGAGGACTATCACGTTACCACATAATGGCCTGCTCTGAGCTGCACAACCGTCAGACTTGCAGCCACTGTGTGTTACTCATCCTCACTTCCTTCTGCTCTCTCTGTGTCTGCTTCCACTTTTCACAAGGAATTTCTTGGCAATGTCCTCTTCTTCCTCTATCAGCATACTGGGAAGCAACTTAGCTACTTGGTTGCCTTTCACATTAGATTGTCGCGGCCCTTTGCTGCAGGGACAGCCTCAGATTTGATGCAGCAAATTCTACTGTGTTATAGCCGAGGTGATGCTGCTCTCTGCACACTATTGGGTCCTATCAGTCAGCCCCCAAAACCTACAATTAGCTATCCTCCTCTGACTTGCCATATCTCCCATTTATAGACCAGTCCTTATGCTAGTCTGGTTTTGAGTAACCATCTGTAAGAACTGTCATCCCTTCTAGGAAGCTGCTACTACAAGACTTTGGCATCACCATACAACGTGACTGCTAGCTTTCGAGCTGCTTTCTCATCAGTCCGTTCATTCTGCAGATGGCAATAGCTCAAAGTTTGCCAGGCATTCACAGCTTTCAGGCTAATCCTTGTAACAGCATGGTTCTCCTCAACCAAGAAGGCTTTTGCAGATCTTGAGGTTGCTGCTTTCCAGCCCTGTGAAGTGCTTTTACAGAAACGTAATGGTTTACTGCAGCGCACAAACAACCATTCAAACATATGCAGCCCGGCCTCAGCTCTATTCTACCCTGAGTCATAGGTGACAATGTAATGTTACATTTTTGTGACATTTTATAAAAAGATAAAGATATAGCATTACCTATTGATAGCAGTGGTCTCTGTGCTGCTCGGGTCAGTGTCCTCAGTGAGAATGTGGAAAGCTGTGTGTGACAGGGATTTGGTTATCTAGAAACAGAATTGTAAGGGAAAACTGGCCTTTCAAGAGTTGAGCTGAAATGTAACATCTGACATATCCTGTTTCAGATTCTTGTTTGGCGTGTGCTGATGTTACTAGCCTGAGTGAGATGAAGATTCCTTCTGCTCCTTCCCAAATATTCCTGTTTGCTCAGCTACTTACATTTGTTATTATCCTTAAAGATGCAGCAATTTCCATCACAGATTTTTCCATTAAATACCACTGAAGTAATACAATGAAGGTGAGGGAAAAACCTGTATTTTTTGGAATTGACAGAGGAGTGTCTAGTTCTGTTAGTTTGTTAGGACCTGAATTCAAGGATTTTTGCTGTTTTTCTTAAATGCTAATTCTGTTTAAGAAAAGTTTCAGCTCCTTCATATACTATGGTAAGGTGCCCCGTGGAAGAATGTGTTTTCTTTCAAGCCCTAGTTATACCAGTACAAATTAAAGAACTGGAATTATAGTACACATTTTTTTAGACTGAAGTCTGTGTTCCTTCTAGGTGAGTGCATGCATTTTCCTTCTAGTTTTCTCCCACCTGAGAGTTGTTTTCTTTTCAGGCCATTAAAAAGTACAAGAGAGCAAGAGTACTTATTCTGCCAAAGGTGTCAGACAGACTGGCACCTACTTCTTGGTCGAATAGCACTTTCTTTCAGAAAAGAAAAAAAAAAAAGGGCATCAGCTGCTGTGTGAAATCAATCTTCCAATCTGTTGTAGAACAGAGTTTGCTTTGTAAAGAGGAAGAAAAAAAGCTCTCATAAAAGATGCATGCTTAATTTGTGTGTTTGCTCATTGGCTCCCGTGTCCTTCTTTGCACTTTTCTTTCAACACTGCATCAGATACTTAATAGACTACAAAATATTAGATGTAATTAGGACCTGCGGCTATCAGGGTACTAATGATGGAGTTATTGCTAACTCCCATTTTGAGGAGTGATTCCAGCTTGATACTTCTCTTATTATCTGCAGGGACTGTTTCCTGACAATTGCAGGCTCATACTCATTTTGAGAGAATGATACTCAAGAGGTGGAAGGTGTGTTTCTAGCTTCCTGGAACACAAGAAATCCTCTACAGTCCATTTCCATTTAATACCCTTATTAAGCTCTGTTGAAGAATATAGTATCTTCTTCATCAATAACATAAGGAATCTCAAGTAACAAAGCTAATCTATGTTCAGCACTTCTGAGCTAGGTTCTTTAATATGAGTAAATTGAAGTCCTCCCAGGTTAGCTTGAGCTTCAGAAGTCTGCCTGTATCCTGGAGTTTAGTCCCATTAATACAGCTGCTTAAAATAATTAAGCATCTCTCTTTCTGTCAGTTATGCTAGGGAACTTTTCACTAGGATGAGACTCTCTTTCTTGTCTGTAATCCATGAGGCTTAAGTAATATGAGACCTTAGCAGGGAAAAATTGGGAGAATTGGGGAAGGCAGAGAGATTAGTACTGCCTAATTTTAGCGATATATATTAGAAGCGTAGAGAAACTAATCTCCTAATATGATAAATAGAGAGCAAGACTCCGAAGTTAAGCTCATGCTCTGAAATGCCTCATAAAGGAACCTACCTCTCTTCCAGGGTACTGGAATCCAGACTTGGGTACTTGGGGTAGATGGTTTGGGTCTCTCCCTTTTGCCCCCTTTAACAGAGTGACTTACTGATCTGCTCAGGATTTTGAAGAAAAGAGCAATAACGTTGAACTGGCTGTTGAACAAGGGAAAACTCATTATGTAGGTTTGACTGTCATGGGATGGATGGTCATCTCCTTCTTCCCTGTAGCACTGCCTGAGTGCTGTATCTGCCTACTGCTGCGGCTGATCTAACCTCCCAAAGAGCACTCCTGCAGGGCTTAGTATTGTTTGGCCTATTTCAGGAAGAGGTGGGCTTAGCTGTCCACAAGCAATCGAAAAAAATCAGTCCAAAATGCACAACGCTACACACAGTTTTGATGGTCAGAAGACACCTGAGTAAATTCTTATCTGGTATAAGTTTCCCCTGGTGCTTTTGACATCTCTGGATCAAATTATCTTTAACTTGGATCTCCGCTTTCTTAGAATGCTGATCACCCAGGTAGATGGGAAAACTGATGTTAGTAGTAGTATGATTTTCCTTGTAGCCATTATATATTTACTAAAATCTAGCGTATCAAACATTGCAGCATCTAGGAGAATTGCATTTTCAATCTCGATATTTATAAAAATACGGTAGCCGGATCGCTTAAGATGCCATGGGTGGTATTCATTTATAATTTTATTTAGCTTCCTTCCTGCCATTTTTCTATTTACCTATTCTTTTGCTTAAATAGATAAGCTTGATTTTGGCTATTCATTTCTGAAAAGAATAAATTCTATAGGGCTTGAAATTGCATGTCTATGCTGGACAGTTCTTTTAAAGGAGATCAGAACAAAAGTGCAAACACCTCATCCCTCTCCCACTTCTGCCCAGCTAGCTTTAAATTTTTCCTTTAAATGTAGCATCCATCTTGCAACCCTCAGTTCACGTTTTTCAAGCTGCTGTAAAATTTCCAGCCTTTCAATAATCTTTGTATTAATTTCCTAATGCTGAAAATAAGTAATTACTCACATTTTTCAAAATGTGCTCCAAATTAAGAGGCTACAGTGCATCTTCTTTTACTAATTATTTCAGGAGAGCTAATCTGCAGTGTGTGTGACCTTTTCTGAATTTGGACCCATCTGGCATTTTCAAATGGAATTGAGTATTGATCTCCACACTGTTAATTTATTGTTTAATTAAAAAATCATAGTGCCGTGATGTAGTTTGATTGCACATCCTTTTCCACATCAACCAATTAATGTAGAAAGCCATCACAAAACTATCACTTTTTATTATTATTTTTTATAATGGAGCTTCCCAGAAATGTAGGTTTTCTCTCATATACCATACTAATGGTTTGGAATGCATTTTAGCATAAATGACCTGCAGGAACTGCTGTAGAAAGTAAATTCTCAGTTTATATCGTTTTGGTATGACCAAGGTGCTACGCTTCCTGGACTTGATTGAATGGTTCTGGAACTTGACTGTGCATATTAGGTCACCAATACATAGTATAAAATGTAGAGAAGTGGTTATTAAAGACCAGTCATCTTAGTCAACGGTGGGTCTGCTGTACTGCCCTTGCTTATTAGGGAGAAGAACTGTATTTCTTAAATGAGGCAATACCATCAAACTTTGTACTGTCAAGTTGGGTGAAAAATGTTTAAAGTAATCTTGCGTTGTTGCCAAACTACCGATGTTTGTGTATCTAAAAATGTGCCTAGGCAAGACTGAGTGTCGTGTGTATTCTGCAGAACACTTGTTTCCCAAATATCTTAAAAGACACCTCTTAGAAGTGAAATCCTTATTGTTCCTGCCTTGTGTTTTTATGACTGAATAGTTGTTTAAACTGAGGTCTTATTGAAGTGTAATGTCTTCTGCCTCCTCAACCCTTACTTAATGCTTCATCTAGAATCTCCTGTGAATGAACATTTAAATCTAGAAATCCTGGTAGGGATACTTTAGCCAAGGAATTCTCTTACAGTCAGATCTTTGGAATATATTATTTGTTCTAAAATATTCTAGTTTGACCTTCAGCACACCTGTGTATGAAATATCAAAACCAGATACCTATTAGATGTGTTCAAGTAGCAAATCTGATAATGGGAACTTAAATTACGTGCTAACAACTTTAAAGCAAGCATTTACTTCTAAAAGGCTGTGGAAGCGATGCAGGACTGAAGTAGCGTGCCATGCAGCAAAGCCTCACTTCGGCTGGGTCACTTTTAACTTGTCTGATGTGAGGATTCCAGAAAAGATCACAGGGAATTGTGAGGTTTGCAAGACTAAAAACCTTGCTTTGCACACCAGTTAGCTGGGCAGCATTTCTGTGGAGATCTTAAGAAGATGATTACATCATGGTTTGCAAAGTATTGTCAGGAGTCATGATAGATGGGCCAAAAATCTCAACCTCTTGAGCAGTTTAACAAGAAGGTAGATAAAACGTGTATATCCAGCCAGGCTTGGGGAAAGGGTGGAAGGGATTTTTTTTCTTCTCTTCCTCCTCTTTGAAGTTTTGCATTAAAAAATCAATATTTTTCCTATGTAACTTTTTTATTTTCACAATTATGAAAGAAGTAACCCTTCTGTAGTCTCCATTTCTTTTTCAATAGTCAGTTTTGAGGCAAAAATTAAAATATTTAAATCATATATATCAAGTAATTTCTGACCAGAATGAAAAGTTGCCAATGATAGTTTGATTTATTAAAAATAGATATATTTTTCATCACCAAATAATTTTTGATAGAAATAATATGATCACATCTAACACAGAGGCATCCAGAAATAAATCACAGTGGTGTTAAAATTAATTTGGCCTAAACGTTCAAACAAAAATAATCATCAGATAATAACTTTGGCTTAGTTATTCAAGTCATCTTTGCTTTTCCAAGTCCACTCCAAAATAAATAGCATTTCAAAACAATGTATTGCTAACAGATCATCCTTCAAGAAATTACAGGACCAGGAGCTCCCAAATTATGGCAGTTTTGAAATGAAGAACAAACTACATCATTTAAAGGAACGTTATTAGAAAACCATGTATCACGCTGGTGTAGAAATGAAACCTCGGTGTTCTTTGCAGATAAAGGTATGTGTAAACATTAGCACAGTTTTTGTATTCAACCAATCAGAATCCAAAAGATAAAGGAAGGGAATCTGAAATAATCCCTTTCAATTGTATTACTCTTGGAGATTCAACTCTTAAAAAAAGAAAAAGTCAACAAATTTTTACTTCTGATTTTGATAATGTTCTTTCTTCACAATGCAAGTCCCTCAGTTATGCAGAACTGTGACAAAAGTACACACGGAAAGGATTAAAAACCTATTGGTAAACCGAAGTTGTGATCTAAAGCCCACTGAAATGGACAAATGGAAGTCTTTATATTGACATCTCTGGCCCTTAGATCAGGCCCTTTGTTTATTATCAGCGAAAAGTTCTTAAAACTCATTTTCAGATGCAGTGTCAAAAGGAGGTTTTCTTTTAATACACCATAAAGGACAGAGGGTTAGAAAGCTGCAGAATGACCAGGTAAAATAGAAAGCCAAATGCTTTCTTAGCAGGTCAAAGGAAGGTCATTTGTTTTACAGTTAGAAATAAGCCCTCAGTTGAGAGTGACAGTAAGACTTTTACTACTCCAGTTCAAGGAGAGTAATGGGTATCAGTGTAAATTGTATTCTCAAGTGCTTTCGCTACTCTTATGGCTATGACATAAATTAAAGGGAGGGGAGAAATCAGACAGGTAAGAAACTGTGAGAAGAGCTGGTTTTAAGAAAGATAGAAGGCCAGAAGCAGCAGTTGTGGAGGTGCCTGGAAATGGCCAGGCTGTGTGCATGGTTGGTTAGCCAGGATTTTTAGCAGATGCTGGGAAGAGATTGCAAATTCCCTGCTTCCTCGTGCATATGGAGAAAATAATAGAAAAGGGAGAGGGAGAGTTTCTGGTTTCCTTTCGCAAATATTATCCGTACAAGTTGCCTGCTGCCCTAGACACAGTTAGATCTGTTAAGCAGGGCCGATTGAAATAACTGGTGTTAGGAGTTGCCAAATGCAGTAGCCCAATAGGGCTCTGTGTTCCCAGGTCCAACCAGGAGTGACGCTGAGCCTCTTTTCCCACTAGGCATGCATGCAAACAATGCACATGTATGTGGCTGGCTGCCTCTGATCGACACAAGCAGCACCACTGATGAGGATGAAAGCCCATTAGTGGAAAATTTATACCTATGTATGATATAGATCCCTTCAGTAGCCGGTCTTATCCAGTAGCTAGCCCCTGGATCCCCTGATCTCCCCGTTGCCCCATGCAGAGACAGAAACACACACAGATGTGCAAATGGATGTTACTGATTACTCTTAGATCACCTGTTTTCTCCAGTATCCAGCCCAGACTTATGGCCACTCCAATACTTGGCTCTCAAGGCCTCTTATCCCACTTGCTGGCTTATCTAGCTTGATGCTCACTAGCAGATACACACACAACGTGCACACCCACACAGTGTGTATGTACTCTAGTCTCTCCAGTTGCTGGTATCTGAAGCACATGGACCTCTATGACCCATGGACCCACCTTCAGTGGCTGACACTTAAACTTCCATATGCGCACAGATTTGAGAGCCCCTCACCCAGGAAAATCAATGGAAATGGAGCTGAACAAAAGACGAGAATTTGCTGTGATGAGGCACAGGGCATGGCCACGCAAGTATACTGACCAGGCACCTGCTTACCTGTGACTGGTGAGAGCCTCTACTGTTGATTCACGTGGTGAGCAACGTGTGTGGATCGTGGCCTAACCATCCTCCGATAGCCCAGGGAGGAGCAGGGTCAAGGTGTTCCCTGCTCTCATGAGATGAGGGTCGTCCACCTGTCGATGTTCCTCTGCTCATTTGCGTATATGGGCAAACTCGGCAACCCAATAATAAATGTCATTCAATTATTCTACCCCTTGATCCTTCAAACTTTGCATTCTGTTTGCTATGATCCTGCTCTGGCAGGAGATGAGCCTGGAGCCCCAGTCCTGCTTGTTTTACAGACAACTTCCTATTACAGTAAATGACATCATTAAGGTGGGCATCTAGATAAAGCTGTTCCAAAAAGCAGGTTAGCATATTGTTCAACATAAAGAGTTTCACAGCAGCTTCATGGTTGTTATTAGATACTTAGATTAGATATTTAGATATTTAGATATTATTGTAAATATTGCTTGATTTACTGCATGTGGACTTGAATGACGTAGATGTATCACAGTGTGCATTTAGAAAGCATTTGGATCATAAAAACTCACTTTTCGTAACCATCTGACTATGATTAATTGTAACAATACAACTTATTAATTAAAGTTGGGAAGCAGCATAATTGAAACTAGCATTCTCAATTCACTTGAATGAATTTCAGCATTTATTCTGCAGCTATTTTAATGAAATGCTGAAATCATCTGCGTATCAATCTATTCATTACCAAATGAGATGAATGCAACAATCCTAAGTATTCATGGAAATATCTTCATTAGAAAAATCATGTAGTTAACGTGAAGTGTTCTCTAAATGAAGCACCTAAAATGTTACATACTTTCTTTCATAATTGCAATTTGACAATATTAGTTTCTCATTCTCCCTGATTATATTTAAAGTAAAAATAGCACTCAGCATGATTTAAGCATTTTGCACAAAGGAATAAACTTTAGGAAAATGCTAGCAAAGGGGTCATTAACTTTTTGTGTTGTGTTTATTTTATTTGCTGTTAATAGTCATTATCAAAGATTGTACTTTAGCAAGAATTGTTCTGGTTTTTGTGCTGAAGTCTGTCTGCAGCTCTGCTCATGCTACTGTTACTTGAAGGATTTATTAGCATTAAGGACACTTTATTGCCTTCCCCCATCCCCAAATACTTCAGCAAAATGGTAAAAATTATCTCTATCCTGAAATTTGCCAAGAAATGTCAAATGCTGAACCAAAGCCTATGTCAACTATCTGTTTAAGAGCCTTATTTTTAAAGAAACATCTTTTCTTCTATTTGAAAAATATGAGTGGTTTACACTAAAATAGAATTGCTACTTTATATAAAGTAATGGGGTTTGCATAGCATGTACTCACCTCTTTTCCTTTTCAGTCAGTAGTGACATGACAGAAAGTCCCTGCAGAGGTAATGGTGTGAAGCATTTCTGGTGCTTTAAGACTGAAGCAATTCTTACAAGGTGGAATATAGATGCAAACTGTTCGTGGATTGTCTAGTGAAAAAGAACTTCCCAGAAATACTTGTAGGGACCCTAAAGCTCTTGCATCATGTTGTTTTCTCCTCCTTCAAGCATGTTATATCTTTTTGTGGTGTGTCCACTTCCCCCCTCCTCTTCATGTTTTTCCTCTGATATCGCAGGCTCCTTGGGGCTAAGGATTCTCTCGTGAGGTTTTGTTAACATGATGTGACTTGATTCTGACTGAGTCTCGTATACATTAGAACACATAGAACAGCCAGGTGTGGACTGTCTTCAGTTGCGCTAAAGATGCCCCTTTTTTTCTTTAAGGAAATGAAGGATGCAAATGAAAAAACTGTGCAGGGATTTGTCCCGGATCATTATCAAGAAAAGGCTGGTAACTTCAACATAGAATGTTCCTGGCTTATTTTGAGGACACGGAGATAACCCTAAATAAACAATGCTAAAAAAACCAACCAAACAAAAAAACCCAACAACAACAAAAACAGAAGAAAAAAAAAAAACAAACCAAACCCAACAAACTGCCTGAAGATATTTTCATCAGCTACTGCGAGTAGGTGCTAACATTCCAAGGACACCTGGTCTAACAGAGAAGAAAAAATTGTGTGAGTGGTATATGAATTCTGTTTATTTTTACCTTGAAATGTGAGGATAAAAGGGAATGGTATACTTTAAGATAAATAAACATGACAAGCACACTGTACAAAATCTGACAACTTTTAGTTTGACAGTTAAGCAACACTATCAATGTTACTGTGAGTTTCATTCATCAAAGGGTGCATGTGGATTTGGCTAGCAAAATTTGTAATAATGCAGTACCGCTTTAGATCTCATTTTAAGATCTCCGAATACTTTGCAAATGGTAACACACACACACACACCCCATTAATATAGTATTATTTAATTGACTCTTCAATTAAATATTAGGGTATGAGTTAATGGTATGCTTGTTGCTTGAAGTCTTCAGAATTTTTATTATAAGAATGCCGTTTAGAACATCAATCTCTGCTTAGGTATAAGGATGCAGCACACAAGGAGTTAACAGAAGGACCATTCTCATATCCTAGAGGGAGCTATGCAACATGACTTCAAACAAATATATGCCCAGCTGTAATAAGTGCCTGAATATTTCTAATGTACTTATTAGATGATTGTGATCTCTGATTAAACAGGAGATTTCTTCATTTTGATCCATCTATTTATACTCATTTCAATGAAAGATTCTTATCTCATTAAATTAGAAGCTGCTCTCTAAGAGATTATTGGGACACCACAGCTTAACATTTTAACTTTAAGCAATGAGAATCCACCTCCTCACGGAAACTGAAAGGCACTTCTTAAAATACATGTTATCATCAATCATTATCATCAACAGGTGAAATATTCAATTTCCAGTACAGGATTTTTTATTTAATACAGCATGTTATCACTTTTATTTTGATTTCTTAAAGAAACAAGACTTATGAATTCACTGTCTCTTCTTTATTTCTCTAATAACTTTTGATCCTATTAGCTATTTTCAATGAAACTTGATAGATATATAGTGGCATTAATGATATTTTCTGTTAACACTTCTGCAAAAATAGGCAGTTGGGCAGGGAGAAGAAAGCCAAGTGGATGGCCTTACAGTGGAAAAGGTTGCAGTGTAAGTTCAGCCACGTTATCAGACATCAGTGAATCTACACAAGGCAGTATATGTAACCTAGATTTATGAAGTCTCATGAAAAAACAATTAGTGTTGATAACAAGATAAAGAGTATTTTTATGCAGATACAACAGCAGATATATGTGCTGCTCCTTTTACTTCTATACACTTTCTATACTATCTTGCCAAAATCGGTATCTGTTACTGCACTACATTTTGAAGTTATCTCTGAAATATTTCAGTTTCCTTGGGCTGGTCATTTTTGCCTTTCTCTGAATTTGAAGATGTCCCTAGAATTACTTTTCCATGAAGTCAGGGGAACTTTGCTACTGACTTTGGTGGGAAAAGAGACATGATAGCAGTGAGAATTTATAGACGCTTTGTCATGCGTCAGGCCTGCGTGGAGCCCTAGCCCACCAAGGGGAATGTAGAAAGACAAAGCGAGACAACTGAAGAGCAGGTCCTGTTTAAGTGTGGCAGCTCCACGAGACAACTGAAGAGCAGGTCCTGTTTAAGTGTGGCAGCTCCATAGGAAAATGGACCTGATCTGGAAGCAGGATTTAAGTTTGAATTTTCTACCAGGCAATTAAATCTAATCCTTGTGAAATCAAAATATACTTACAGAAAGTTACTGATTATCTTGATAAAAAGATTTTGTGGAACTGCAAAAGGCAAAGACTTCTTTGGAAAATTCCTGTTTAAAAATCTGAAATCCTTGGAGATCCTCACGTCTCAAAACCCAGAGTTCTTAAGCTTTACAGCGTGTAAGCTTTTCAAGCCGAGAAATCCAGAAGCAGTTCAGAAGCTTATTTTAACCTGAGGAGGTGAGGAAAAACTAAGGTTTTAAGGCTGCAGTTCACTTTTTTGGGGTAAATCAGTTGTTTCCCAGAAACACAGTCTCAGTCAGAGCAACCCAGTTGTCTCTTTCGTTCTCATGTCCAGAGGCTGAAAGTCTGTTACTGTGCCCGTACACAGGCAGAGACCACACTGCCCACCTCCTCTTGATAGAGAAGACAGTGTTTTGTCAGCTTGCTGGCTCTAAAGGGGTTTCTCTGCTGGCCACAGAGAAATGACTTTCCAAATGGTGGTTTTATCTCCACCCCACTGCCTTCCATTTTCTTTGGCTCCAGGATTCCTCTCCAAGGTTTTTGTGTCCCTCTCATACCATGCTCTGTTGGCTTGGACAGTTTCCCCACTACAAACACTGAGCCTGCAAAAAAGCTGCAAGCTACTGATTTGACATTGTGAAATTTGTTGTGTTTAATGGGTTTTCTGCAAGGGGGATTGTTGAAGGCTTTTGTCACTTGTTTTTCCTACAACGTCGTTGAGTTAAAATGCTGCTGGAGCAACATTTTCAAGCAGCAAGAAGCTTTTTATTTTCAGGGCTATAGATGGAGCATTCCAAGTAGCCTTAATCGCATACATAAAGGTTTTAGTATTTCTTTTGTATGGTGTTTTATGTTGTCAACTGCTGTAGTCAAAACAATTTCTGAGATTCGAGATCTGTCACATCATTGGGTTGAGATGAGTAACTTAGAAAAGCAAGTCTTTATGGAAGGTGTAAAGAGACCTGGAAGATAAGAAAATGGGGCATTTTATTAAATGATGCATTAATGAGGCTTTACATTTTCAGTATAGCATCTGTTTATACTGACAGTTAGCACTAGAGTTCATGGATGTAACTTTCCGGATTGAATATATGGCTTGTTCTTTCTCATGTTACAGCCTGATTATTCTGGTGTAAATGCATCACTGCAGGTAGATTCTTTTTTATTGTAGAACAGCCATCTGTGTTTTTAAAAACTTGATGAGGCTTTGAAAAGCCAAGCAGCATCAGCTACTTACAATAGCCAATTTTGATAACTTTAGAATCAGAGCATTCAAAAATAATCTTCAGCAATAAGTGAAACTAGATTGTATGGTGTAATGGGAGGCTTATGTGCTGGTTGTCTGTGAGTGCTCACCTTATGGACCTTTTCCCTCCACTTGCCAAATTTTAGATATTAGATAAAAGATTTTAAAATGGTCCCCTAGACTCCAGTTTGGTGGTCTTAATTATTTATTGCCTCCTTGCACAGCGTCTTGCCTACTTAAGTAATTGCACTAACAAATTACAGTATTAAAATGTCTGTCTAAACAATTTGTAGGCACAGTCTGATATTTAGATGCTTAAAGTGCTTCTCTGAAATCCACAGTTTATTGCGCATGCAAAATTACACCTGAAAAAGAGGAGTGTTTCTGAAAAATCAGGGTCATTTATGTGAATATATCCAGTGGTTGTAACCACAGTAATTTACATAATTATAGAAAAGTACTGTGCTGGAACCCACAGCAACTTCATCTGAATCTGTGATACCTGTCAAACAGATTAAGATGCATTGTAGCCTTTGCCTCTTTAAAAATATCCATGTAAGTGATGCCTTGCCTTGATCTTGCCTCTTTCATGGGAGGATTGAATGTTCTCTGTAGACATTAATTTTACACTGGGCACTGCTATTGTGAGGCACTTATTATTTTCAGTTATATGAAACACTTGAGAAACTAACTTAGCTAAGAGAAATAAAGTGACTTGCCCAGAGTGACATACACAATCGGTGGCATGAGCCACGCAAAGAACACAGATTTTTATTTTACCTCAATTACTCCCTTGGAAAAACAGATCTTTATACTGTGTCACTGTACAGTATCTTCTGTATTCAGTACTGCAGAAAAGTGTGAACTATATATAGGATGCTCTATGAAAGTGAAGTTAAGAGTGGAGTCATTCAGCTAACTTTAGTTGTCCTCAGATAGGTGTCTTCTTTAGGCTCACTCTCTCCAGGCAAAAGGGAAGATGGGCATGCCTGGAAGGTGATTATTCCATGCTAAGAGAGTGTATGACTTGCTCCCTGGAGGCCCCTCTATATCTCTTGCTGTGAGGGGGCGCAGATGACATAGACTTGACTCCCAACTCAGATAAGTGAAGTAGATGAGTTGAATCTCACCCTAAGGAGACACTGAAGGTCTTCATACTCTTTGCAAAGTCAGTGGTGAAAAAGGGCTCCCAGTAAGTTTATCTAGCCAGCATTTAGGGTAGAATTCGGTTCCACTGAGCTTTAAATATTTCAGTCTTGTGCCCCATTCTGGCATCCCTTCTGAGAATGCTTAGAAGTCTCCTTGGAGGTGTACACAGCAGGAAAAGCAGATATCTTAGTACCTCTCTTTTTTTATAAGCAAGTAAGACTATGAATGCAGGCTTACAAGCATGTAGTGACTAAAAGATAGTGCTGGAAGTTGATGCCTTAGATGAGAATATGAGCTTTTCTTGTGAGCATAAGCAGAGGAGAATGTTTTGACAAGTCTGGGCCCCATGTGACTGAAAAATAGCAGTTTGCTCCACCTCTCTGCAAAGACTGATCCCTAACATCACTCTGTAAGGAGCATCCATCACTGCCTGCAGGGGCAGGGGTCAGAAGGTTAGCTTACCGAAGGCCATGGGTTCGGTTCAAACATGCAATGTGATACACTTGAAGTTAATTATCTATTGCTAGATGGTATGAGTAACTCGGCAAAGCTGATAATACTGTTGAAAAGGTATGGTCCTTCTGTGAAAGAGGCCTTTGAGTCTACCTGTATAGTGACTGCAGATGCGATTTACACTGAAATGTAGACGTCTTTTTGTCCATACTAAAAACAGGCCTGTCTGAAAGACCTCAGTGGCAGATATTTCCAGCACACTGAAAATGAGCAGCGATAGAGCTTGAGGTAATGAAAACTTGTATTTTTTGGGAAGGGACGGGATAATTGTAGCAGAAATTGTGGAGGTTATCTTTGAATAGAACTATCTTGCTACAGATCTGTGAGCAAGTGGGGGGGATAGTATAAAAAAGGGGTGGTAAAAATCTAGCAAGATCTTTTTCATCTGATTTAGTAGTATTAACAGTGACAGCTGATGTTTGAAAGCATTTCTATTGAGTCTATCACTAATGTTTGTGATGTTACATGAGATAATAGATGCAGAAGGATCTGAGCAAAGTGCACCCATGTGACTCCCATTCTGAATGCGGTAAAATATTCCAGAAAAAGTAGAGAAAGCTCAGTCAGATGTATACAAGAAAATTCACAGTAGATATGTGATGTGATGGCTCATAAGAGATGGTGCAGAAGTGAGATGAAAGAGCTGAAAATGAGAAGTATGGTTTTCAGCTTTCTAGTCAGGTTGTATGGCAGATACTTTCTATCTTTCCTCTTAGTTAAGTACAAAAGAGGTAGTATTTGTCCATCCCTTGCAGGTGATGCCCGTAAACAAAGCAGCAGGGGGAAAGTAAGTGAGATGTTCCTGCTTTTAGAGTAGAATATCACCAATAAGGACTGTGTATGTTTACAGTCCTTTAGAGAAGGAAAGACGATGGACAGGTGATAGTGATCTGTGATTCCTTTTTTCAGCAAGCTGCTTTTGTACTTCTATACAACTTCTCCAAGGATTTCTATCTATAGAAATGGAGAAAAGACCAGTTCAGTTCCAAATTCATATACTAAGAATCAAAACTATATTGATTTTTTTTTATATA
>NW_009208169.1:0-53176 GCF_000690835.1 Fulmarus glacialis
GGTGCCACCGCGGCCGCCCCTAGAGGCCGGGCTTCCCGCCCGTCACGTCATGGGAAGGCTGCCATGATGCCTCTCGCTGTGACGTCAGCCCCGGGCTATGACGACCTGTCAGTGCCCCGGAGCAACGAGCGGTGGCTGTACCGTGGGGCAACCCCACTCAGCTGTGGCGCTGCGTGTGATGACATGTGATGCCACACATGACGTCATTGCTGTGCTGAACCTCAGGGCCCGCTAGGCCTGTGCTGCCATGACAGCGTGGCTCCGCTGTGAAATACTCGTGCCGTGGAGGAGGTGCTGTGCCATCCATCTGTGGTTCGACGGCATGGGTCTGGATCGTGGCGCACTGTCGTAACATCCCGCGTGCCCCGGAGAGCTGCTGCGCACAGATGTCTTTGGTCAGAACGTTACTCTGCAGAGTTTCAGCAGCTGCAATCAGTAGCAAAATCTCCCTCTATAGCTGAACCTTGCGCAGTGGTTTCACAATCCAAATCTCCTGTTGCAGCACTGAGGTACTTTGAAACTGTGCGGAAATGTCAGTAAGTGGTAAAAAGGCGCTGTTTAGCACAGCCTTTTGGCATCTCCTTGTAATTCTGTCGTCTTGTAGAGGACTTGCTTGGATGATCCAGTTCTAATGTCATAATAATACGTTCACTGGAACACATCTAAAAATAACAGTTGCATAACAAACCAATCACGGAAAAATAGGTCTGAAGGGAACCTGAGGTCGTGTTGTCCATCAGTCGACCTGAAGGCAGCATCAATGTGTCTTCATTTGCTGCAGACAAATGTCTAGTTTGTTCTCCAGAACCTCCAGGGAAGTTCCTCAGCCTGTGCGGTCTGTGTCAGTGCTGCATTAGCTTTTCTTCAAATCACTTTTTTCCCAAATCACTGGTGTAATTTAAGCTTGTTTATTTTTCCTATCTGCCATGAACATGGAAATCAGAGTATCCCTTTGTAGCAGCCTCTTACATATTTTAAGACTGTTATCTGCCTCTTCTGTCTTATCTTCTCTAGGCTAAACAATCCCATTTCTTGCAATCTTTCCTCATAGATCGTGTTTTCTAAACCTCTGATCATTCTCATCGCTCTCCTTTGGACTCTTCTAGTTGGTTCACATCTTTTTTGAAGTTTAGTGATCAAAAACTAGAAGCAGTACTCCTGCTGGCGGCCTTTCTGGAGCTGAATAGAACAGAAAGATTCTTACAGGCTCCACTGTTTCCCAGAACAAGGATTTTTCACAGCACGTGACACTCTTATCTTGTGTTCTTGTCGTGATCTACTAAAGCTCCAGATTTAATTTTTTTTCTGCAGAACTGATACCTAATCAGTTATTACATTGTTCAGCTTTTTGTGCATAAGAAACAACCTCCTTTTAATTGATCTTTCAGAAATGCTGCTATACCGGAATCTGTGAGCCGGTGGTGAAACCTAAAGATATTTTTTTGTTGTTGTTGAGAGGAGTATCTTAGGGTACAGACATTTACATCTTACACTGACAGCTACTTACCTTTGGGAAAAGGGCCCTCTGTGTTTTTGAAAGCTCCAGCTAGTTCACTGCCAACTTTTCTGTTCTTTGTTTTCAAAGCCTTCTGTCATAACAGACCATCTAGGTGAGAAGACAGGGATTAAGCTATTGTTGAAGTCCAGCAGTGTAATGGCTTTACTGATTACTCTACACCTCCCATTCAAGATTTAGTGCAGAGCTTTCAGTTGTCTTTGCTGAGGGACAAAGGTCTGTGGATACCGTTTGGCTTTTTCACAGCTATGGAGAGATTACTGAACTGCAACTCTGCCATTTCAGTTTTGGAGACTAATACACTCCTGCTATTAGAGAACTTTCCAAAGAAGAGTTGTGTTTCAGTTTATTTTGTTAAATTTTCTTTTTTCTTTACTCCTGATTCAGTGACATGACACATTCAGTGTGTTTGACACTGCCTTCTATGTACTCTCTTACATGTCTTCGTAATGGAACTAGGAGTCCATATAGGAGAGTACATTCACTGAGCTAATAGATTTTTCTGTACCTCTTATTAGTCTTTTGGGCAATTCAGATGGTTCATCCTCTCATTGTTTGTGTGATTGATGATGACAAGTGAGTTGATCAAAGACTCTGCAAATTGTAACACTGAGACAAAATCATTACTTAGAAACTGTCGTACTTGCAGTTTTCAGTTATCAATCAAAATGACTTAGAAATGAACTAGAATTACAGCACTGTGAAAAAAATCAGTCTTTTCCACGCTGAATAATCTTCAGTTGAAATAATAACTCAGTATAAACATGCTTTGCTCTCTGTAGTAGCTGACTGTCTATTGTGAGTGCTCCATGGATAAGGTCCAGCAGCATCAGCTATTCAGCTGTTTTTGCTCTCAATAGCTGCCTATTTTTTCTTGTTAGCATTTATATATTCCTGATGTCCTGACACATTTCTCAAGCTGTGGAACATAGATATGTTCCTTTGAGTTCAGTAGAAGTTAGGTATTTTGAGAACAGTGGTACTATTTGGATAAAACATTACCTGCAGTCAGCTATTACACTGCATTGCAGCAAAAGATACCTTATCTTAAAACACTAGTGTCATTAATGGCCTTGCAAAAAATCAACATAAGTCCTGCTGTACTAATATAATCCATCTAGTGAAGGTGCACACTTAAGTTCTGAAGCTGGAACATGCAATCTAAGCTGCACACTACCAGGTTGACGTGTTCCTCAGCAAACCCACAGATAACTGTTGTCATAGTCTCCTAAAACCATTCACTCACAGTCTGCAAGAAGAGGGTTTTTTTTCTAGTTACTCTTTTCCTCTTTGAAAATTTTACAAAGCTTGCTAGTGATGGCTTGGATTGCAACACTGCTTGAGAGAAATGCTAGATTTAGATGACTCACACCCACAACAATAAAAAGTTCTAGTGTAATTCAGGACAGCTGACTACAGACTTGAATCATACATTAATACTCAGCTGTATTTTTTTCATTTTACTGCTTCAAAGTTAAAATTGGGTTGCAAGTACTGCCCTGCACAGGGCAACATTCTGGAAGGGGCCATCGCGGCTCTGGCATGGATTTTGCATGGCTGATGCCAAGAAAAAATAAGGGAATGTCAGGGCAAGATGAGAAGAAAATAATTCAGTGAAGAAGGAGGCAGTGTTTTAAGATAATGGATCCTGTTTCCCTGCTAGTTGTTGCTCTCGGTGTGTTATAACTTCTCCCAAATGCCTTATCTAAATTAGGTTTTCTCTCTTCTTTTGGTTCTATAAGTTCTTTGCAATCTTGCCATGTTAGTTTTTGCCTGAATTTCCTCTGTGAATGATGCAGACTTCTGAGAAATCTTTGTCTCAAAACAGAGATTGTTATGATGGAATTCCTCATTTCTTCAAATCCTTTTAGTTCCATCACTGTGTTCTATTGCAGTGTCCTAGTGTTATATGACAATTACTGCTCATTAGAATTGGCCCAGAGTATAGTATAAACTTTAATCACTTGAAGAATACCCCATGGGACAGGCTTTCCGTGCGTTATCTCAAGAGTTCTGTTCCAAGTACTTTGGACTTGCTGTTCAGCCTGGCTCTGTGGGCCTCTGCTGTTAAGAGTACAGGAGGGAGTTCTGTACACATGGCAGCGTGTCTAATAGTGAGGGAGGAGTGACTCTTTGGCCCTTCCTAAGGAGATTAATTATTACTGATTTGTTGTGAATACTTGTTTTTAAAAAAGTGGACTAAGATCCCACTAACCTCTTTCACAGATACAACCTGGAAATTTGCCAGTGGTAACAACTTTTAGTCACCGCACTGCAAAGGCAATTTCTCCTGTGTTTATGAAAAGATCTTGCTCAATTGTTTTGTAGTATATTGGTGACTTCCATTCAGAAAATGTGTAAGTAGTTAGTCCATGTATATGCATATTAGAAGACTCCTTTTTTTCCCCACAGAGCATGGGCAGCCTATGGAATTCACCAAAAGAAATACTAAATCTTGCTAAAAATTTACCAATGTTCGGAAGTGGATTAGACATGTTCCAAAATAAAACAAAAGGGCCAAACAAAAAACCCAGAAGAGCTAGAAATTGTGATGTTTCAAGGAATAAGACATTTGCTAATCAAACAGGTGGTTGGGAGCAGTTTCCCAAGCAGGTTATTCCAGAATTGTTGTTTGGAAGATCTCCCGTGTCTTTGGCAGAAGCATTTAACTTTGGCCGCTCTTAGGATGAGGATACTGGACTGTTTGGACCACTGATCTGATTCGACATGGCAATTTCTGATGTCCTTGCCAAATAAGCTCATGAACGGCTGCAAGCCACACTCAGTGCATAAACGTGAGGAATGTAGTCAAGGTGGGCAGAATTTTGCCTCAGCATTTTACCCTGAGCGAAGCCGTGTATTGCTCAGGTCAAAGCTATGGAGTTTGTCCCCTGCAATGTGTCTGTTCCTCAAATGATGCCCTTTTATTTAATGTGTGATGTTTAATGCTTTGAGAAGGAAAAGAGGAATTCATTCCAAGCTAACCTAAACTAAGTTAGACAGTGTTGCTGTGTTTGCTATTTTCAGGAAATTACTACAATCAAGGAGAGATTCGTAAGAAAGAACTGGAACAGAGTTGTTTTCTTCTGGGGATTCCTGCTTCCGATGTAACAGTCGTTGATCACAGGTAACTGGTTTTCATTTATAGCATAATTTCATTGCAGTTTTTAAATAGGGGGTGAAGTTCACTTTAAAGTTCAGTGAAAACATACTGTGTCATTCTAAAAAGTCTTGAGGAATCTCAAAAAAAGACCGTATTAGATATTTTTGTTAACTCTTAACATAAATCTAATTAATGCAGAAGACAATTCAAGTGTATAATGGGGATCATAATCCCTAGGTTAAGCTCTGTTGATACAGCATTTAGAATGATGATAACCATACTTGTTGGGGTCTGGCACAGGGCGTTTGGGCAGCATGATCACATTTTGTTACACTTGTTGCAGTGTTATACAATTACAAATTCTCTGAATTGCCTGTGGCAGGTTTGTCTGTAGGATAGTCTTTACAGGGTTAGTGTGGAATTCTGTTATATTTATAATCTGGTTTAGTCCTGGCTAAAGACAAAAGTGAATTGCAGTATTAAAGACAGTCCATAATAACATGACAGTAAGATTCTTTCAAATGAAGCCATACAAGATTTCTGTTTTTGTAAGGTGTGGTGTTGTTTTCTTTAGTTGTGTGTAGATACAAAGGTAGCTGATAAAGCTGACACTTCTTTGTTTTGGGATTAATTCAGGAACTCTCTTCTGGGAAGGTGATTTAACACTTTGAATCAGTGAAACTCAGAACTAACATTATAAAGGCCTCTTGAATTGCCCGATCACTCTCTATCTGGGGTTGATAGAGGCTGAACTAGATACTGATTGCTAGGAAACACGATACAAGTGGTTGTTTCAATTGTAAACAACTATTATACAATCCATAAAGAATATTTTTGTTTATGAAGAAATAACTTTAATAGCAACATACTGATTTAAAGCCACGCCAACTAGAAAAGTCAGAGTTGAAAAAAATCTGGCTCCAGGCAGGCCCTTTTCCCATGAACATATTTTCCCTTAAGCTAAGGCAACAGAAACCACAGTCCACAATATGAATCTTCTTGAGTTCTTTGCTTTTTTTAGCTTTAGGTTTCTCTCCAAGTTTTCAGCTCACTTAGGAAAACAGCATAGGAGTTGTTTTTCCTTTGGAATGAAAAGAGATGTTTCCGTTCGCTGCTCATGAACTGGTTTTGGATAACTTCAAGTTTTGTAGTACAATCATATGACAATGCCCAAAACATTTTGGGGAGGGATAAGGAAAAAAGCTGCTAAGCTTTGCTAAGCATAAAGTCTGCTCAATGAACCATCTTTTGAAATTAACACAGAGCCCAGAAGCCTACTGGTCTTTCATCCTCTAACGCAATGTGAGGTTGGTTTGTACGTGATGCAAGTTTCCCGATACTTCTCAGTCATGCCGCAGCGTACACAGTCCAGAGGACTGGTTTTTGCACGTAATACTTTGGTTTGCTCTGTAGGAAGGTGAGGGCCGTTTCAGAGAAATAGCTTGGATCATGCCTCTTTATTACTTTCATTACTAGTATTACACATATTTATATAAGTAATGAGTTATACGTGATTTCCCCCAGTGAATGCAGTGCCTGAAAAGACAGATCCATCCCATTGCCCAGAGCTTCTGGGCATGGACTAGAATGTACACCATTGTGCTAAGAAACAGGTTCAGATTTGAGGTCTTTATCTCTGAGGTTGGATTGCTATGAGATAACCATCAAATCGTCTAACTTTGTTGTGCATTCAGGGAGTGAACTGAAGTGAAGTTCTTGCTGAATTTTGCTCAGAGCTTGTTTACAGAGTGAAGTCAAGTGTGTTTACAGTGCATTATTTACTCTGCAATAACTCACCATGTGGATGCTCTTTATGAAAAACATCTGTGGATCAGGTGTTAGCAAAATGGTAGAGGATCAGGAATAACTTCTAGATGACACTGAATTTTTAGAGTAGCTAATTTTTAAAGTACTATTTTCCAATGGTTTAAACAAAGCACTGGTATTCAGGGTTCTTGAAACTTACTCAAAGTTCCTGGATTCCTTAAAGTCAGTAGCTTTCCTATGCCTATAACTTCTGTATTTACAGATTATACAAAAATATTTGCCGGTATGGCATGATGTGAAACTTGCTAAATTAATACATTATCTACTGCTAGATTTCCATGTAAATTCTTGTCTATGGAATACAGTTCAGGAGGCTGTTCCTCTTTAGCATTTTGTCTTTGCTAGGCACTGTGTAAGATCAGAACCCTTTGGCTTTTTGTGTTCCCTTTCTAACTCTTTGGAAGATAGTTTTCCATCAATGTAAAGAACTAGCACATCACTTAAGGACTGCAGCTGGCATGCTGCCCATCTAACATTTCTTGTACAAACACTGGATGCTTTACATTATCCAAGCTGCAGACTTGTATTTTGGTAAGGAAAGCCCAAAGGATTGCTAGGTCTGGATCTGCTCCAGCCATTGTAGTGTGGAGCTGAGTCATGCTGCTTCCTCTTTCTTTGCATGATCTACAATTGAGTGAGTAGAATTTTCAAGATGTAAAAGGGGAAATACATCTGAAAAGCAAGGTGATTGACTTGCTCTCTAATCTCACTTGGCCAGGCAGGTATAAAATCAACATGACATTTTGAATTGTGTGTGAACTTGTAAAGAGAAAGCTTCAGTCACTCAGCCTATGATGAAATCTGTGTTGAAGACCAATTCCTTATTAAGCAGTTCCTTGCCTTAAACAATGACTCTCTCAAGTATAGCCAGGATTCCTAGGGCAGGACTAGTTCAGTCTCCATCAGTCAACTGCTTTGCACTGATTCTTCAGCGGGTGTTTGATGTTGTTACTGTGTTTTTTACCTCAGTTAAAGACAGCTCAAATCTTCTGCACAAATACGGTCCCAAACTGTACCTACATTTCAGCCCTAGAGATTGGAGGTCACATGAATCTGCCACAGAAAAGTTCTTTGCTGTAGAGGGCATGTCCAGGAGTGGAAAGAGGCATGCATTACCACGCAGCAGCCAGTTACTGTAGGTGAGCAGATGGGCATGCAGTTTTCCAGGCTATTTCCTACTTGTGAAAAGTACAGGTCAGGCATCAGATTTGCAGAGGTGTCCCCCTGAGCTGTCATGTAATTATCATAGCTCCAACACCACAGCAACTGAACAGCTGCTTTTAAGAGAGAAAAAATTTATACTCTGCTTTTGTTACCATTCCCACACTAGGCTTAATACTTGGAGCAACCCAGCTCAGAACTACGACTTGTATTGTTCAATGTTAATTTCTATACTGTTACAATTATTCCTGCTGTTGGGTGAGGGAGGAGTAGCAAGAGAGAGGAGTCTGAAACTCATGTAAGATAGAAGTCATTTCATTAATGATATAAATGGTAATGTAAACTCTGTGCTTTTGGTACATTTTTATCATCTTATGTGCTGCAACAATGGACTTTTTGTTGCTGGAAAGATGAGAGATAATTGGTTTTATCTACTGTGCCATGATACCAGCTTAATTTTCACAGAGACTGGTATAGTTCGACAGATCTGCAGTGAAGATAAAACGAGCATAGCTAAAATATGAGTGGTATAGATACCTCTAATGCAAACACAGACTAACTCAACTGACAAATCTGCTAAAATTATATGTCTAAAATAGTAGGTAAATCAGATGCTGGACATTTCTGTGGTGGCAGAAGGGTCTAATTTATAAAGCATTTGGCTGCACTGCAAACAAAAAGGGACATCCATTTTCACCAAAAGTTCTGTTGTTCTTTAGGCATGTGTTAGACTTTGCTGCCAGATTTAGCTTAAAGTTTAAATTGCTCTGGTGATGTATGGGCATCCACCCAAAGGACATGAGTGCTTGCAGGGCAGGGCAGAACTCCCTGCATCTTGAGAAGAACAAGTCTGAGTAGCTGATTTGCACTTGAGATGTGTGACAAAGACAAGGTTCAGCTTAGCAAGAGGAGAGCTTGTAAACAAGTAAAAAGTGAGTCCTGCATTATCATAAAACATGGAGATGGTTTCTCTTCCCTTCTGTTTAAAATATGCAGAAAAGAATGCTTCAGTAGCAATGTGAAGAGAAAAAAATGTTCACGTAAGAGTTGCTTTGGGTGCTGCTCTTTGATGTGGCACTGCTACACGTTTTCTTGGTTGTTGCTCTGTCTGGTCTTGAGAACATAGTGAGATGAAGGTGCTGTAGTCTCCAAAAACAGTTATCAGGCCACAAGTCATTGCCATAGTTTTGGATTTGTAAGTATACTTTGTTGGGAATTTACTTATAGCTGAGAAAGCTATCTGTAAGTAATTAATCTGTGAATATATGTTCATGAGCTAGAAAGCGCTCTCTGATGGTATATGGAAAACCAGGAGTTAGTATCTGATTGATCTAATATTAAGAGTTAGTTAAGCTCCCATTAACATCGGGCACATCTGCCAATGCTCTGGCTTCTACTAGTCTGATATTACATGTAAACAGGAGATGTTTTCTAAGCTGTTTTCACTTTCTGAAGAGAACAAGCAAAAAGGAAGCCCAAATTATTATTTTTTTCTAATATCTGTTTTGGGTTCATGGAAAGATAAATATCAGGCATTTTATTGCAGCTTCTGAAGCTTTTGTGCATGGTTATACTGGACAGTAAAACTGACTTTGCATCTTTAATATGACAGAAAATACTTGGCCCAAGTTTGCACTGCAAAGAAAATAATAGCCGAGATTTGTGTAAACTAGAAAATTTTCCATTCAAAGTACAAAGGCTTACTGCAAATAATGTTACATCTGTTTCCAAGTTTCCATGGAAATTGTACTCCATTCGCTTTTTTATTATTATTATTTCACTTAAGTCCAAAAGGGCTCTGATTAGACAATGGACAGGAGAGAGGACATCTGCCCAAGCAGAATCACAGGCTATCTGCACGTTTTTTATGAGGCTGCAGAGAAGCTCAAATTCTTTTTTCTTTTTTTTTTTCACATTATAATTCTTCGCCATTGGGATTGTTTTTTCCCCCTATAAGGTAAATAGGCTTTATTGCACTTCCTCATGTTTAACTTCTAATGAACTTCCTTCCACGAGCTTCCCATGTCAGAGAATTGAGTCTGTGAGTGAGTCATGGGAAAAATATATCCTTAAATAAATAGTGTGTGTGTCTGATTATGATGATGAGAAAGATATAAAAACACTCAGACCTTTCAGAGAATGAAATATGTAACTGGAAATTTGAACCTTTTTATTAGAATTTAGAAATATATACAGATAGTTAAGAAGTATATCCCATTGATCCAGTTTGGTTTTACTGTACTTACGTGGTTCATTGATGGCTTTATTGATTCGAATGCAGGGTGCTAAGCGCATGAAAGCTGAAGATGCAAGCTATATAGTGAGAATATGTACTGCAGTTAAGAAAGCTTGCCTGAAAACTGAGGGCACCAGGAGAAGTGCAGAGATAAAATCCTGGCCTCAGTAAAGTCTGGTGGCAAAGCTATCAGTGATTTCATACCAGTTTCTGACTCATTCATTTGCAGACCTGTGTCATCTTGCTGAATGAGATTTTTTTAAAATGTATTTATCTTACTTATGTGTTTCTGATCAGAAAGGTGATATTGTTCCCTGATGTTTCTCCTTTCCCTGTTCTTATATTTCATATTTTGGGATCAGTATTTAATAGTTTTAATTATGCTGAAATAATTGTGGTAATTAGTTACATTTTGTCTTCCCAAGTTCCTCGTGGTATTATAGTTTGACATTTTATTTTATTGCTAATTCTAAAAAGCTGATCTATGTGCTGATTAAAATTGCTGCCATGCTTTATTCTAGAAGAACTGCATAGTTCAGTAGCGAGTGATGGGATCCTCTTCACCTTACTTATTCCAGCAATGCTGTAAACAACTTTACTTTTTGCAGAATTTTCTTTAATTAAGAATGGCATCTGTGGGACCAGAAAATCTTAGATGTAAATTGGTCGCACATTCAGTGTGTATTACAGGGAAATCAACCTACATCTTTTGAATCAGTCAAACATACTCATAATCATCCTGAATACTAACACGCTTTACCATTACAAGAAGGCATGAAGGCTTTGTCAGTCAGGTGGGTATCTTGATATTTATGTAATCACTGTAGCCAAATTTCACTCCTGTTTACTATAATTCATGAAATTTAAATTGTTTTCTTTCTGAGAAGACAATGAAATATTTGGCCACCCTTTTTTATTTACATTTCTAAACAAACAGATAATTTTTCCAAAATGCTTACCACATGGCAGCTCATGCTGATATTTTAGGACATCAGAACACTTTATAAAAAGGCTTATATCAAAGTCTGCCTTCCAGCTTCTGCTTTTATGTGTTGCTCTATGCAATAATTTAAGAGGAAATTCTTCTGGGGATTGAGATGTCTCTCTGCCCTCCAGGAAAGTTGCTTTCTGAAACAAAGGCTTGTATTGCAGTAAGTTAGGTTTAGCTATTTTGTCCTAAGTTAGATATTTTCCTCAATAAGGAAATCTGCCCTCTTGCTTCTCTGGGGTTTCTCTGAACCAGATCCTTTCTCAGCTTTCTAGCATAATTAACTTCCTTGCTGTACAAAAAGGGGGAAGGGTCTGTGGTGAAAGGGAAAATGATCCTTTCAATGCCAAAGGGGCATGTCCCCCAGATTACCTCTGTAGAGCAATGAGCAATGGTCCTTTTCAAAACATTCAAGGATTCTCCTTCAGATGTCAACAGAGACCTGTCAAACCACGTCAGTGAAGTCACAGCAGGGTTTGATTAAGAGCACGAGTCTGGCCAGAAAAGCCAAGGGCTCTGAATAAATGCAGGGGGAAGTGAAGGAGTACTGCTGAAGGACAAAATGTCTTTATGGAAATCAAATCAAAACACTAAGCATTGATATTTATACTTTTAATGTTCAAGATTATTTTAGCAGAATAAAAAGCATGAAATACTGATCTCAAAACATGAAATATGAGAGTAAGGATCCCAGCCATCCCCCAAAGCTGATGCAAGTTTGATTCAACTTAAAAAACATCATCACTGGTAAGCTGATAGAAAGAAAAGAAATAAGGCTGTGCATAATAGCTGTGTTTCAGGAGTCTGGGAAAACTGGCTAGGACTGAAGACAGGGAAATGCACTAGAACAGGGAAATCCACTAGAAGTCTTTTTTTTTTTTGTTCTTTGTTAATTCACACCTTCAGAAATGCCTTTGACTATTCTTTTATTAATGGCTTTTAAAAGTCTCCCACATATGTTGAAGACAGGCATCTTCTTTGTAGCAAAGAAAGCTTCAATGACCCATCCTGAATTTGTGGGTGGTTCGTGTCCCAGCTTTGCTGTCTCCTGGTAACACAGATATGCTGACTGGAGCAATTCTGTAACTAGACCACTTTTGTCCATGCAGAATGAAGTGTCTTTGGGTTTGCTGGTTTCCAGTGTAAAATTCAGGGTTTCATATTAATATATTTTGGGTGGACTTTCTTCAAAAGAACATAGAAACATAGAAAGATACCAACATAAAAAGATACGGCCATTAGATTAAAGCTATTTTCAACAGTTATACCCAAGAGTCCCCTTGTAAACATGGCAAACTATAACAACCTATTTATTTTGCCAGTTACACAGCGGAACAATACAATGGGTTTTGCCAACAGACACCCTGAGGAACTAATGGAGAATGACAGGTGTTTCCCCTTTGACCCTGGAAGGTTCCCTGCTCCGATAGCCCAGCAACATTTCTGTTAGTCACTCATTTAACCTGCAGCTGCAAACGCCTTGCTGTTAGTTATAGGCGGACTGGAGTCTTTTATCAGAGAAGAGAAAATGGTCAACTCTTTTCTTTAAAGAGTAACAGTTATACCAAGTAGTCACAGTAAGTTAATCAAAGAGGAGGAACAAAAAAAAAATCTAGCATGGATTCAGCTTAGGCTTTTGAATCTCTGCATTCCTCCCAGCTTACTCAGGGAAAATATATTCCTATTTCTACTGGGAACACTCTTAAAAGCCTTCTCACAATAATGGATTGGGCGTTAACGCCTTGTTCACAAGAACTGTGTGGTTTCTTTGTGTGTTCTCATAATCTTATTTTAATTGTAGCTACAGTACAAAATGTTGAGTGCCTCAGTTAAAATAAAGCTGTGAGATCTGACATGGTTTGGAAACATCATCCAGTTGCATCTGCCAATGGACTTGCGTTTTCTGCATGTCAGGTAATTACTGTGCTGGAAAACAGAGGAAGGGGATTTGCAGCCTCTCTTGGTCAAACTCCCCTTTGGGATTCAGTCTAGAGAAGTGCAGTTACATCAATTCCTGTTTTTCCTAAAGATCAGGATCCTAGGTGTACTAGGTAGCTCCTGCAGTTAGTGTGTATCTGTACTCACACTTTAGTTGGAGGTAATTGCAGTAACTTCCCCCAAGTTGCCTCAGTCTCTGGGAGACGAGAAGTTTCAGTGTGTCTAGCAGCCTCATGACATTAAAACCAGTTGTTGGTTTATTCTTGTTCCCTTCACCTAACTTTGCTAGTTCAGGCAGTCACTAGAAAATTTATGGACTAATCAACATCTGAGCCTTGGGAGCAAGGCTTTTATTAGGCTCATTAAGGACAGAATGTTTCCAATTACAAGGCATAGTGTCAAAGGCTGTCAGATCACTTTAAATGCCATGATATGCTGTCTTGCTGAATGCCAGCAATATAATTCTCATTTCTTGAATTCATTTTCAAAATTCCCATTGAAGTCAGAAGGCACCTCCTATGCTGGCAGCTAGTAAGAGAACATAGGAAGCAGTGCATACAGTGCCTGAGGGATGAGTGGGACGCATCCCGTTCCATGGCAGACTCACAGGGTTGAGTTGATGAGCTGCAGAAGTAGGGTGTCCTTGGGGCCTTTGGGACAGGACCATGCGGTGAAGGAACTCCCTGAGAATTTTACCTCCCCCTAAAAATAATTGCAGGGCAGTCAGTGGGGACCTTTCTGGCTTTTTTATATAAAAAGACAGTGTCAGGACAGGGAAAAAAAAAATTTGCTTTGTGCACGTCACTCCTGGGCAATAAAAGGAGCTTAGTTACTTTCATGTTGATTGAAGTATTTTATTTTTCATAGGAATAGCAATGTTTGGATTGCAGACACTGTAAAGACTTAGTGGCGTTTTTGTGAGGATATAGATTTACAAATTCTGTGGTTTTATACAAGATATGTTTTGGGTCTACATCAACCCAATTCTTCCACATAGGTGGTAGAACTGGAGCTGTAGAATCTTGGACGTCTTAATTTCTTTCTTTCCTCAGAGCCACCTTCTGGTCCCATCAAAATCAGTGGGGGTTGGCCATTGACTTCAGTAGGACCAGAAATTGTCATTGAAATAGTCAACAAGAGAAGACAAAGTCTTGTTTAAAAAATTGTTAGTATGGGGAAAGTTGGAAAAGCAACTGTACAATGGATGTTGTGTAAAATGTGTTTTCTCTTAATGACCTTCCAGTTCAGATTGGCTCTGTTTACATACAAATCAAAAGCTGGTTTGTCTGACTGCCAGCACAGCAAAACTCAGTCTGGGATCTGAATATCCAGCTGTGTCTTTTGCCTCTGACATCCTCCCAGTAATAAAAGTTGTGTGGCTGGGATTTGGCTAGAATTGCAGATGATGTGTGAGCCAGAATTGAATTCAGCCTGCTCTTCCTCTGCAAGACAATAGAAGTTAAAACTTGTTTGTGTCAATAAAATAAGCATATACAACTCATAATTCCTCAGGGACCAGATATGATAAATAAGATGCTTTTTTCCCGTCATCACATTTCTAACTCTGACCAGTGTTAGTAATAAGTCTGTGAGAACTCAGACTTTTGTCTTCCTCATTTCGAAGTTGGAGCAGAAGCTTTTATGGGGTTTACCTGTGAAGATGCAGCATCCAGAGAATAGACATAATTATGATAACCTTTGCAGAGCTATCTAATCAAGGTTCTTTCTTCTTCACTTTGAAACTCCCTGAAGGGTACACTATGTTAAGTGCTGTCTTTGCTCGGTAAGCCTGTCCTCTGTTAACAGCTTCCCTGCAGATTGACAAAGTGACAGAGACAGCAACTTCTTCACAGGTGAAATGGTACTGCTAGCGTGCCTATTAGTTATCACTTTCCTGTTTCAGCCTTTTCTCCAATGGTATGTTAGTAAACTAGGCTGCTTTGTGTAGCAGAGGCTCTCAAACTTGCCTTACAGCGGTTTCTATTTGGTAGCTTGTCAGGAACTTGGGTGCTGCACCTTGTGAGACAGATGCCAGTGGAGCATGTGGTGATGGAGAGGTTTCTGGGCTACTGTCTGGATGTAGGCAAAGCTATCTCAGTTCATAAGGGAGCAATGCATGATGGAACTGTATTTACTGCGGGGTCTTCTTTCTTGTAACAGTGAAAGCTCTGGCTGCAGTACAGAGCTCCGTTAGCAATTTCATTTGCAGCTTGCACTTTGGCCACCTCATTGTAAAAGGCTGCTTGTAAAGCTGTATATCAGTTAAGCACAGCATTTGTTATCTCCACTTTTTCCATTAATAAAACCCTATTTGTCAGATGATTGAAAGCTCTTCCAGTTGACAGTATCAGTGTGGACCAGCAAAGGTGTTTTCCGCAGTCTAGAATCTGAGGCTTCCCAAATGCTTCTAGCTGACTGCAGTGGGGTGCTGCTCTGCAGCCGCATGATCCAGAGCCGCCTTTTGAAGCATCCTACAGCAAGAGAATTCCCATTTGTATTTTCTTGGCTGAGTTTGTTGTGACATGCCCTGTTATTTTTGCATTCTGTGTCCATTCTGAAGTTCCCCCAGGCATCCCTTCAAATGAAACATTGCATCACTGAGGAAGTGAAGCCATTAAAAGTGAATGCTTTCGCCAAACACTTGGAGCAAATACAATCAGCTCTCATCTACCAGAAATGGACTTGCAAGTTGACATTGCAAAATTTGGGAAGAACAATAGTCCTTTCTTGAGTGATTTGATGCAGTTTTTCAAAAAGCTGAGCTGTGCTGTTATTTTTTTGCCACATCATGAATGAAGGTTTTATATTTGCATAGAGCAAATGTAGAAGGGTTATCAAGCAAAGTAGTTAGAGCATGGAGCTTCACACTTCAAAATCCTTTTGAAGGAAGAGAAATTTTATGTTCTCTGCTGAACTCTGCTAAGGTCTCTGACCTTCTCTGTGTTTTACTTTCATTCTCTAATAATCCTGCCTTTTTGCAGAGCTGTGGGGATGGACCAATTACCGTTCACATACTATTCTCATGGTGTGAAATGCTGTATAAGTGTTAAGGATCATTATTAAAGTTTTTCTTGCCAGTCAAAGGGTTAATTTCTTTCTCCAAAGAAGGAGATCTGATTTAGGTTTGGCACAGGAGGAGGGAAGACAGAGGATTTTGTTCTGCAGGAAACTAGGTCAGCAGGTTTTTATTATCGTGCTCGACAGCCCAATATGGTTTGCATTTAGGAATGAACTCGGTTGACATTGTGTATGGTCGATTTCCTCTTCCCAGAAAGCAGGCCTCAGACATCGCTCCATACATTATGGCTTTCCCAAATTGAATGCAAGAGAATATTTAGCTGAAGAAGCTGAGGCAGTTGTGAGTTTGTTGGATACGTTTTTATAGCTGTCTGTCAGGAGTGCCTCAGGAACACAGAATGAAGTCCAAGATATTTTGGAGAGGAGGAACAATAGGGCTGGAATTTTTTCAGTCAATGAAGTGCATCAGAATCACAGAGACCGTCATTGTTTTTACACCCCATCTACTGATGATTGTTCTTATAGCCTGTAGCGTTGTTTGGTTTTTGTTTGGATGTGGTCAGATTCTGATCTTGGTCCTGCCAAAGTAAATTTGGAGTAATACCCTTGCTTTCTCTGAAGCTACTGCTGCGTGTGGCTGAGATCACAGTGTGGTCCTGCAAATAACTTTAGATGGGGAGTTTTCCATTATAACTTTTGGACCATCATGACTGATAAAAGATTTAAATAATCTGAATAATCCAGAATCTTTTACACATCTTCCAGCTTTCTTGACCATATACCCTGGAGCGTATTCTTTTCCTGGGCAACGGAGAATAGGTGTCTGTGTTCTTTACCTCTGCCTATTGAAGACCAAATTGTGGCAGACATTATGCATGTTGGAGAATTCAGGCTGCCTTTCTTTACAGATTTATTTTTACTTTATAGAATAATGAAAATCCAAGTACTTAAAACTTAAAAAAAAGTCTACTTTGTTTTGATTGTAGGGATCAGGTAAGGGTGATGGAGCTTAGAAAGGCTATTGGTAACGCTTAGGAAAATTTCTGAGTAATAGGATTTAAGGCTGAGTATCTATTTCCAGTTTTATACTCTTCTTGTTTTACAGACTTTAATGTTAGTTAATGGCTCTTCCGCATAATAAAACCATCTAATTCTGTCCTGTTCTAGTCTTTATTCAGTTCTGGCATTGAGAAACCCAGACATTTTTGCAAACCAAGTTTGGCTTTTAAAGCTGAACAAGGAAAATACAGGCAATACTGAGAAGAACAGACATCAGTAGGTTGCCAGCAATTCCTGGAAATAATGGAGTTTCACAACCATTCCCTGCAGATTGGACATTTAGGGAGGAAAAATATCCATGTGGCTTACATGGACGGAATAATGAAAATGCAAAGTCTGTTGAGAAAGTTTATTATGGTAAAAATCCAAATGCCATTCTAGGGTTTAAACCAAAGAGCAGCGTATCAAATGCCTCAAAATGATGACAGCAGAGAAATAATATAGGTCAGAAAATTGCATACAGTCTCTCCTGAACTTGCTTTTAATGTCGTGTTAGGCTGTACATTTTAGTTGTCCAGTGCAGTCTCAGCTGCAATAAATGTGGTCATATAATCATCTTTTGAAATATGAACATGTTAAACAGGGATGAAGAAAGTTGGTATTTCTGTAATACCCTTGTGCTCTTACACTGTTGGCATCTGTGACTGAGAGCCGAGAAAGTGGCAGCGCACGTCAGAATGAGGGGCATGGAGAGGACTTGTAGCAGGCAGACACATACACACAATAAACATCCGAGCTGAGGCAGCATTTTGAAAATTGCCTTCTACATAACGAAAACAGAAGGGGGTGTAGGAGAATCTCCATAGCTTCATTCAGGGATGACGAATTATTTCATTCAAATTCGTAACGACTCAGAAAATGTCACTATGTTGCTGGAAGACTTGGGTTGTATTCCTTACTCCCTAAATTGAACTAAGTTGAAATAAACTCTTAGCTCAAGAAATGAGAGATGGAAAAGACTCTTTCTCTCTCCTGTAGTGGCTTTCCAGAATGTATATTATATCTCTTGAAGCTGTCAGCTATGTGAAGCTTTTGGCATGTGACTCATAGGATAAGTAAGTTTGGTCATTCTTGCTGTGAATAAAAAGGGTAAAATCCTACATTTTTATAAAGGCTTTTTCTTCCTCAAAAGAGTCCAGAAAACATCACAAACCATTGGCATATCAGAGCTGTCCTGAAAATACAGTAGCTTCTGGGTTGAAACAGCAACTGTTAATAGCATTCAGTAATGCCATGTGTATGAAAAATGTCTGCTGCCGTATATTTGTGCTCTTTCAAATGAATGAACTCGAGAGTCTCTAGACTGAAAATGAGGTTGGCAATGCAGAAGAGCCGTGCATGTATGTCAGCTAATGAAAAAATGCTTGCAGAAGACTGTGGGATAAACAGGTGCCAAGTAATACTGGTGTACGAAATAAACCATTTGTGCTCATTTGGGAGCTCTGCTGCATAAAGGATGCAGCCTGCAATTTAAGTAGGTTATGATGTTCTCCCCTGTGGCTGGGGTTAGAGGCTAGTCCAGTTAACTGCAGAGTAGTCACTTTGTGGAACAAACATGAAGGCACTAAACTAAAATCGTCTTTCAGAGAGCAATGGCTTTATATGGGTGCATTTCTTTTTTGGTTTTAAATGTAACCCTATCTTTACCAATTAAAGTAGCTATTTAATGGTTCGAATATGATCTCTGAGCTATGAGCACAAACCTCATTTAACCCTTTTGTGGGATAAAATATATTGAGTCTTGCTTTATTTGTAGTTATTATTCCTTCTTAGTGTTTTAACCAGTAATTAACCCTATACATTGATAGTTGTTTACAGCTGGGAACAGGCTGACAAGAATAGTGCTCTTGGTTCTGCAGTAAGGAGGGAACCGTGCCAGGTAGCTATCCTGTATCTGTTTCCCAAAGCCAGGTAGCCATCTCCTGGGGCAACCCCTGTACCAGCAGAGAGGGAACAGCAATCTTCTCAAACATGGCTGCTCACTGCCGATCTTTTCTGAGAATGGCAATCAGTTGCTTGATTAATTTTATTGACAACTTATTGCAGAAAAAGGTGCCAGACTGAAAGCACTGGTAAACAGGAGACATAGGTCCCACGCAATATTACTCACAACGGAGTAACTCTACGCACCAGTGTGTGTTAGTACACTTCGTTGTTGCTTCAAATTGATTGCTTGTATCTGCAAGAAGATTACTGTCCAATGTGATAAAACTTTTGGCCTCTTTCCTTGGATGCCAATAAAAAGATTAATTAAAACAGGGCTAAAAATGTATTAGTATTTAAGGGAGATATATTTTTTCCTGTGCTGCCTCGTCTTTTATTCCATCCCAATCCTTCATGCATTATGCTCAAAGAGGTACTGTAGAGCAGAGTTGAAGACCCTCTGTACAGAGTCTCCATACAGCTGCTGCTACATTTAGTGCTCTTGGTATCTACAAGGAGGTAAGGAAGGACTTTTTGCCTCCATCCTCGTATATCCTTATTCCAGGAGAACGGATATGCACTTGCAAGAGCGATCTGGAGCAGTGCTCTGCCTGCACAGGATGTTTGATATACAACATGTTCAATACCCTTTCCTACAGTGGCTCATTCTGTTGACAGTCGCTGTATCCTTCCATGGTACCCTTGCTGGGACCTTCACACAGCTCACAAGTGATCTCTGGCTCCACAGCAGCTGTAACGCTCGAGTAATCTCCAACCAGTCTTGGTGGTTGGACTTTCCTAGTGACCTGTATTAACCAGAAGTGTCTTGGGAGGTTTCCCAGTTCCATCATTCTGCTTTTGGTGTTTACAGCTACAGTAACTAATTCCTGACATTTATACGCAGCTTGTGCTCTGATTGCAGCAGCTTGGTGCCTGTTTGCACATGGGGCCTTCTGATAAGGCAGGCATTTGACCTTTCTATTCTTAACCCATTAACATTTAGAAGAGCTGCTCTCCTCACCTCTAGAGGCTGTGTTCCTCCCCCTCCCCCCAATATCCCTGTTCCTGTCAGATAAGATTACGCCTGGGTTATATATTGATCTAAAAGCAGAGTGTCAAATGCAGCCCACACCAGTTCAAGGGCAAATACTGAATCTATATGAGTGAGTTCACATGCTTCAGTTCAGTATTGGAAAGGTAATGACCAATGCCTTTTTTGCCCTCTCAGCAGAACCTGAGGGCAAACGCAAGGGTATCAGTTCTTTATTGTACCAGTAAAATGAACACCATGGCTGCGGTAGGTACTAGTCCAATTTGCTGATGCTGCATCTTTGTGCTGTTTCCTCTTCTTCATCTGCACTTAAACAGATGAAGGGGTTGAAGTGATTATTACACACTCATTTGCTTGAGGCAGTGTATTCAGTAACCTGAATGTGGAAACGAGAGCCAAGATTCCTTTGTTTTAAGCCAAGCCTAGCTCAATGAATACTGCACTGTGTCACTTGAACAAATCTCTTCACCTGTGCATGTGTATTTCCCAGTTTTTGCAAGTGGGAACCTATTAGCAACCTAGTGAATTATAAATAGCGAAAACTATTATGGGAAAGTGGCTATATCGACAAATGTATATAGCCATTTATAGTCAAATACAAAGTCATTCATTCTTTGCTAAAAATTAGTCATTGAAATATTCGCAAATATTGTGAAGTGACACTAAGAAGCTCTAAGGGAGTAACTGCAGATAGTCGGTTAAACATCAGCTCCCAGTGCTGTAGCTATCACACGGAATGTGAATGGGACTATGTGAGCAGGGGAATAACAGATAGGAGTAAGGAGATGTTATTGCCTCTTCACATATTGTTTGAGAGTCTCTTGTTCTAGTTCAGTATCTTGGTATAAAATCTACATTTCCAAAAGGATGTTGACATTTGGAAAATACTTGGGAAACAGTCACTGGAATGATGAAAGGTATGGAAAACAGGCCTATTAATGGATGTTTAAGATGCTTGAGCTATTTGCTTTATCCATGAGATGACTTAATACAGGAGGATCAACATGGGGAAGAGATTTGTTGGATGAGGTCTATTGAGCTGTTACGTGGCATGTCGTGTGAGAATAATGACCACAGTGGTCTCTGCTGGCTTTAAAAATCTATGACAATGATAATAACTACAATCAATCATAAGAATTAATTAGCTGGCAAGCCTGATTTTCCACTGCAAAACCAAAAGCCACTGGAGCAGGATGGATAAAAATTTATTGCAATTATTAATATTTTGTTATGTTAAATTAAATGGTTTAAAATAAAACATTGTGATTTAATGTGCATTTATGACCATCTGTACTAAGAACTAAGCTTCAAGTAGCCTAATAAGATAACTTACATGAAATTAAAGAGGCAGGCAGTATGCTTTTTCCTGCCAACGTTTAAGAGAAAGTAAAACCACCGAATTGATGGAGGTCTCTGACTAAGCACTAGACTTCTTTAGAGTGAACCACTCTGTTTTAGTTGTCTTACCTTACCTAATTCAGAAACTAGGTAATTCAGAGTTGAGAAGCTCATTCAAAACTGAAGGAGGAAAGCTTTTTTTCGTCTTGTGGTCTGTGAATAAAAATAGATGTGAAAGTCTGTTCTACAACTGCTTTATCTCCTTAACTACAGTTAATATTGTCTTTGTTTACTGGATCTGTTAGTTTTAGTAAGCTTTTCCATATATTTCTAGAAATTCTAATACAATTTACCCAGTTGTTAGAAAACAATTATAAAATACTGCTCTAATGACTTTGAGCTCCAGCTTCCATCTCAACTCAAAATTGCACAAACCATGAATAAAAATTCATTTAGTGGGGAAAAATACATCAGTCCATGCTTGTTAATACAATAAACTGTAAAAATTAAATTCTGTGCTTAGCTATAGAGTTGTTTTAGAAATAACTAAATCACTTATTTAAAATGGGTGTGTTGAAATCAACCTGTCCTGCACTGCAGGCAGAGGTAGATAGGAATTTTGCTGTTCATGTACTGCTGGATTGATCCCAGCACTTGTGAATTTCCTTGTAAGAGAAAAGTAGCACATCATCACCAGGGATCATTGCTGCCTTGGACCTTTACCATGTCCTTGTTTGAGTTTGCCTGTAAGGCAGTCACTGTTGTAATGTCAGAAACAATCACTGGCCATTTGAGCAGCCTAATTGAGAGAGACAAGGCATAGGATGAAAATGCTCCCTGCCAGTGCTTTTAGAGATCCTGATTTACATGGCTGTTTTTCTTTTTTCTTCTTTTTTTTTTTCCCCTCTTCAAATGTTCCATGAAGTAAATTTTTTATCAGTGACTCAGAGCAAAAGAAAATTTCAGATTTTTGTGATAAGATATTAGATGTCTGGGCAAGCCTTCAACTTAAAATGTTTTTTTGGCTTATCCAGTGTACTGTACATGCTGAGATGTGAGTGTGTGAGCCTCTAGTTATGATTAAAACACCAAAAGCATGGACATAGGAAGCAATAAAGTATTATGTAGGAGAAGATTCATCGTTTTTGTGACTTTGTTTAAAGAAAGCCCAGATGTTGGAGTATATATCTATTGAATCAATCATTTTCTAAGCCACAGATGACCAGAAAATTAATTAAAAAGAAAAAAAAAGAGAGATTAGAGAAGTAAACCTGCAGAACTTAATGTTTAAACAATGTAGCCCAGACTAGTTTGGCCTTAAAGTGATCTGCATTAACAGTAATTTATTTGGGAATATTTAACCCTCAGGATTTAAATTCAGGAGATAGTCTTGTTCAGTGGTTACAAAGACTGGGAGACAGGATTGCTCCTGCTGTTGAGTGTGTCAGGAGAGACAAGTTCCTAAGCAGAGCTCCAGTAAGGAACAGAATTTTTGCCATTGACTGCAGTGGTGCCAGGATTTTCTGTGCTCTCCACGTCACATTATGCCCATACAACTATGTCCATAATGTCTGTTACACCTCCAAGGGAGGACAAGGTGGCTGTTGGGTCACATGTTTAGAGAAGACTTGGAGATCTTTCAATGAGAGATTTGACGGAGTGGCACATTTTTACTAAAGCATTCTCTATTCATTTCTGATTCAGCAGAGACAGCGAGAAATTCTGAAAGGATTGTCCCCCTGAGATGAGAAGGAGGGGTATGTGCATTGCTGTGCAGGGATATTGCCGTGCAGGGATAGCTCATGAGGGTCCCCAGAGCAGTACTGCTGCGTCAGCACAGCCCTGTGCCCAGATGAATTAGCCCTGCCTCTCAGCTGGATGGATGAGGGTGAGAGCTGCTCTGTGCTGATGCAGCAAGATTGCTCTTCTTGCAAGAGCTAATTATGCCATTAGCGTGCAGATCTCTGCACCTCCCTTCTCTGCGAGCTTTTTACATATTCTGTGTGGTCTTATATGTCTAAAGCAAGACAGGCTCAGAAGATGTTAATTTAGATATACTTCTGCTAGCAACAGGTGACAAGAGAAATAAAATACTTAAGAATACTTAGACCTGCAAACCAGCACCAGGGTCAGGGTACTTTCTAACAGCTCAATAGAAACTCCTTTAATAATACCTCATAAACTTTCCTGGCTGCCTGGCCTATTTACAGTCCTTGTGCTTACCCGTAATCCATTTCAGAAGATGTGTTTCCAGTTTGATTCAGAGATTGCCCAGCTGGACATTCGTCTTAGCACACAGGGACAGCTGTGTTGACAGTCTCTACAGCCTCAGGGCGTTATACGCTCTCTGTAATCAGATGAGACCTGTACATGCTTCAGTGCCTTAGCAGTGAACTGAAACAACCTTTGTGTGTTTGGGATGATAGAGGAAGTGACCATGTTTAGAAATTTGGCAGTCATTTTGAGATACTCTAAAGGATATATAAACTGCAAAATCAAATGAAGGTCCAGGAGTCTGTTTTACTGTAGCAGTTCATCAGGCAGCATGAAAAAAGTCTGCTGTTGGAGAAATACATACAAGAAATGCAGATGATTTGAAGTTAACTCGTAAAAATATGTTGAGTAATTTTTATATAATGTCTATCCCCTAGATCCCTGTCCAGTGTTATGGTTTTACAGCTGTACATATCTATTTTCTGAAATGTTTGTTTTTCTTCCTTTGTGCTGTGTGACAGAGGTAAATATGCAACTTTTTCTATTTGAGGATCCTAGGAGTTACTTGCAACAATAGAAAGTTAAGACAGAAATGGGATTTTTAAACTGCTAGCACACCATTTAAAATGCAGTTTGCATAGCAATAGCAATGACCAAATCCCTGTTGAATACTAGCCAAGAGTATCCATTGGTGTGTTTTATTCATGCAGTGTGATAGTGCAGTTAACTCAAGTCTGTATTGATTCTATTTATTTCAATTTAGAAAACATCTCCACTGAGCATTCGGTGTAATTATTATAAGGACAAGGAGCAACATTTAGGACTGACAGCCACGCATATAAATACAAATCTTTTGCAAAACATTCTGTCATACTGCTTCTCCTAGGAGAACAAGTCAGACTTAAACAGAAGCAGATTCTGCTGTCAAGGTTCTTGCGCTCCCTCCGGCTCCCTTATGATTACATCAGGGGACCATTTGTTTTAGCGTCTCAGATGATCTCCACAGCTGCATTATTGTACAGAGAGAGAGAAGGACAGGCTTTAAGGTAAACAGGTTTAAACACACTTAATAGGTAAAACATGCATTTTACGTTGTACCTTGTAACTAACAGACCATCAGTAGAGATCCTAGAGTATTGACACAGTGTAAATAGGTGTTTGTAACTTGACTGCTTTTTGTGAACCATAGGGAGTGCATAGGTAACGAATATATACAGATCCATGGTACATGGTATGTAGTAAATGGCTGTAAGTTACTTGGTTGTCACAGGTATCTACACAGTCAGAACTGTTTGAATGCTTAGGCAGGCCAAAGGCTGTGAACGTTGAGACACACAAGTTTGAGAAAGTCCATTTAGTGAAGGAACCTACATTAATTAGCTCAGCCACTTGTTGCAATTGTTTCCTTCTGCTTATGATGATTACGTCACACTGATCTGGTCAACCTGGGTCAACCACAATGTTACCAAGACAACTAAGTAAACTAGCCACTGCCCTTGAGTATTGCCTGCCACAACCCAGAGTGTTGCCAGCATTTGAATATGGCAGCATGAAATGGCTCACGGTTCCCTACTCCAGCTTTGTCTAGATGTTGGAAAGGTGATGTGATGGAACAGAACCTCAGTTCCTTGTACAAACAAGCTCTTAATATAGCTCAAGTGTTGTTCAGGTTTCCTCAGCAGCAACAACCAAGATGGATCAGATACTCAAAACTGGATTGGATGGGACCACACAAAGACTCCAAACAGTGCAGTATGTGCTTGGCCATAATCTCTCTAACATGCCAGAAAAAGAAGGCACTAGTAAGGGGCTACAGGCACTACTTACTTCTTTAATCAGTTTCAGGAAGGTGTTAGGGCTGCAGGTAGGTAAAAGAAGGATGGTGGGCCTCATGTGAAAAAATCATTGATACATTCCACCCCATAACAGTGTCCCATTGAAACATCTCTCTGTAACAGTCCCAGATCCTGTCTACTAAGAATTTCCTTTAGACTGGAAGGGGTGAGTGAAGGAGAGCTCTAGCTATCGTTAAAAAAAAAAGGGAAAAAGTCGTCTAATCATATAAATCCCTGTAGTTCATTTCCTCTTAGAAGATCTGTGCTCTGTAATTATATTGCCAAAGAAGCCTTTCTTCTTTTGAGTTCACGTGAAAGCTAAATGGTTTTATTCCCTTTGGCCTTAGTTCAATCAGTGTACATGAAATTACAAAGTTTTTCAGTTGTAGTGTAAGCTTGAATTAGAAGTTGGTGGATGTGGTACTTCAGATTAGAGCAAACTATTAAAAAGAATAAATTCCTTAAAGGGACAGTTGCTAGGTTGGGAGTACGTTTAACGAAACCCTACCACCAAACAGGAATTTCATTTAAGAGAACCCAACCCACCAATAAAGAGTGCCAGCAATCCAGAATTTCCAACATATAACAACTATGAATAGAACAAGATACTCTGTTAGGAGGTAAGTAATGCTGACAAGTTGTTAAAAAAATATATAGGTATTTTCATTATAATGAGTAAAACAGTGTAAAAGATACTCAATATGTCAAAATAGTGGGATGGGATTTACTAGTTTGCTCATGGAGTTTACTGTTGCTCTTGGTGGAGATACTGAAGCCAATTTTGAATATAGATAATTCGCTCTGTAGGAAACGTAGCTGTTTTGATGATGCAACATCAACTTTTTAAAAAGGAGAAAACAGAACTTGATGAAGCAAATAGGAAGCATATGTTATCATTTGTCACATATTCACCTTTTTTCCTAATGTACACTAGATTTTGCAAATGTGGATGGTGTTTTATGACCCATAATGTCAGTTTTATTGCACAGGAGATCAGGAACAAGGGAAATGAATGCTCTGCTGGATATCGTTGAGCATCTTTTGTCTCCTGTAGCTTCTTCAATCAGTTTTGGTTAAAAGGAAAAAAAATTTTTACTCCAGTGCAGGAAACAAAAATAGTTTTTTAGAAACTGAAATGGGATTTGGGATGAATATTTTGTTATCTGATCCTTCTGTACCAACTGAAGCATTAAATGAAAACAATTTGATTACAGTTCCATGCCAAGTTATGCCCTCTCTTCTGACAAGTCACATATTAACTATCTCATTGTACCTGCATACTCCTTATACAGTAATTTCAATACCCTCTCATTTCAGTGTTGCAGTCTAATTCTCTGCAATTACTATTTGCATTGAAATAATTAAATTCATTACATAGCCTCCCCTTAACAACTCTTTTCTGAGTTATGTGCCATTTTCTCTTCTTTAATAGTTAATATTTAACTGAATTTCGTTAAGTGTGTAAGTGTTCAGTCTGTTTTCAGATAAGGATGAATGTTTTCCTGTAAATCAGTTTTTAAGTCTTCTGAGCTCTGAAAAGTCTGGCAAACAATGCTTGAAAGAAGCAAAATTTGTGCTTATTTTGGGGTACAAAATGGCAGAGGATAAAAGGGGGCAATTCATAATTTAAGTTGGATGTATTTTTCATTACGTCCATTCTACTTCATGTCATTACATAGCTTCAGCAAGATTTAAACCCTTCGTTTTGAAAGGAAGGGTGACATCTGTAATAAATTATGGTCTCTCTTATTTAAACAGTAGCATTGTTATAAATATTTTCTTCCTGTATTTCTGTTTCATAAGCCAAATACTCAGCATTTCTCTTATTCTCGTAAGTAGCCACATGATGGGCTGCCAAGACTGGTTTATCATTTGCCTCGGAAAAGACATCGTATAATATTGCAAGATAAAACATTGGCAGATAGAGGTTTGATCTGTGGGGAAGAGAGGTAAGGGGTTTGCAGAATTTGTGCTAATAGATTGAGGCTTGAATGGGAGTACTACATGCAGAGCTCATACACAAAGAGAATTCAGAGAATTCAGCCAGTCTTACCAGTAAGGGACAGAGAACTGTTTATTGCAATGATCCTGTTTCTGCAAAAATGAGACTTGGTCACTGATTTCATTCCAACTTTTTCAGTGCTTAGATTTTTAGCCAGACCTAACAAATTTCCTTTCAATGTTTGTTATGAAACATTTATATTTGGATATAGGTATAAATGTGGATGAACGCCTAGCTGTCAAAGCGAGTTCTGATATCAAGGCATACCTGCTTTTCAGTGCTGTATCTGCAGGGACCATTCTTGCTACAATGAATTTGTCATCATAGCAAAGAAAAGAAATCCATACAGCCTCTTACTGGGAATAACAAGGTTTTACTGGAGAACACAATATTTTAGGGCAAGACATGAGTCTATGTAGACTACTCCTAAGTAACAAGTACATAAGGAAAAGTGGCGAAGAATATTATTAGAAACAGTCATCCAGGGCTGTGTCACACCAATGCAGACCAGAGCACAATTAGGTGATGCAGAGGTCAACACTTTGACCATCGACAGGTTTTGGGGGCTACTTTTAAGCAGCTCCTATGGTGTTGGTGTAATGGTGGATAATTTGCAACTATTAATGTGTTTTCTGCTCAATCCAAGTACCCAGGAATATATGAGGCTCTGCAGAGCACCTATAAGAGGCCTGTTGAAAAATGGATTGTTATTTGCCCGAGGCAATAAAATGTATTCCTGGAGCGAGTGTTGGTGATGCAGTACGGGGCTGCGGCCATGCTGCGAGCTGGGAGCTCACATCCTCCATTCCAGGCTCTGCCCCTGACTCAGCTCTGTTGCCTCGGGCTCTCTAGGGAGAGTTAACTGAGCTCTTAATTCTCTCATTATAAAATGTGGAGGTTATTACTTGCTTACTTCCCCATACCAGCCTCACAGGGGGGTTAGTTAATGAACATCTGTTAATGTGTGGAAATAAATGCTGTAAAAGTGCTGAAGTACTAGTAGTCCTGCTCATATAGTGATGGCATGGCTGCAGGTTGGTAATCTGCTGCTTTTTCTTATGGGATTGTGCTGTAAAGTTATAATAACCATTTTAGCAAGGCACCTGTAGAGCACAGCTTCCCTGTCTCCAAGGTACTCCCTGTGCCCTGATACTTGTAAGGTGCTCCAGAGCCCGGGACTGGGACGCTGCGCCAGCACAGTTCTGTGCCACTGGAGGAGTTTCTGCACCCCCATGTGACCCAGGTACGTGCAATTCATAGCATGCAGTGCTTGATGAGGGTGTTACGTTCCCAGTTCCAGTTCATTATCCTTACTCATCTGCCACTCATTAAGAAAAAAAAAAAATACTGTTCCCTTCTTTAAAGCTTATTGATTTCCTTACACACACCTCCCCCCTCGCTTAATGTCTTAATCCTGCTCCGTTTCCTGCAGTGGTGTCGGGAGGGTGAAGCACCACTCACACTGCGCAGAGTGGCCTTTCTCCTGGGCCGTTGCAGCGGCTGCTGGAGTGTGAAGCCCCTGCTCGCAAGAGTTAATCGTTTCCAGCCTTCGCCAATCTTGGCCTGGTCCTAAAAATCCGGCTGGATGCTGGCGGCTGCCAGGAGCCTCCCTCTTGCCCGTCACGTGAGTAGTGTAAACAGGCTGGCAGCGCTGCTGGGCGAGTGGGAGGCTCGCTAGTGGGCCAAAGTTCAGCGTCTGCATCACGGTCCCGCGGCAGCGCCGGCCGAGCAGGCAGCGGCGGGGTTACTGCCGATCACCCCAGCTGTTGCTATAGCAAAACCATTGCATAACGTTCGCATTAAATCAGAGCGCGGAGGAGAGGAAGGCTAAACGATAAAGGTCGTTGTGTTGTTGTACTCGTTTTGTTCATTGTTGCTGAGTCCCGCTTAGCTGTTGCAAACTGAGTTCCAAGCATAGTTCCGGGCTGGGCTGCTGTGGAAGCCAGTGCGGGTTTTCACCGGCTGCAGAGAGAGAGCGGGGCCTGGCCTAGAGCTTGCTCATGTAATCATGTAATTGGGGCATTCACATGAATGGGGCTGGCAAGACAGTGCCTGCAAGAGGATTGTTTGCATGAGCAGAAACTTTGCATGTCAGTAAAATTTGTGGGATCAAGCTCGCAGTTAAGATAGGTGTTTAACTTCTTGCTACAAGCTGTCCTATAAAAGGAAGAGATTTGATGGTAGTAATACAATTTGCACCCAGCTAGAGAGCTCAGACCGTCAGAACCTCAGTGTAATAAAGGGTGGGTACACCATGACTTCAAGAAGTAATGCTCCCGTATCATTGTGTAGATCAAATGGATTGCAGGAGGTGGTTGGTTGTGGGAGGCTGAGGAGTCGGGAAACCTCTTTTTGGATGGAATTGGTACAGGGAAGCTGGAATGTTGTGACATGGGAAGCTGCATTTGGAATCAGGCCATCATCCTCTTGAGATCTCTGCTGAAGTTGCATCTGCATTTACATAAGTTTTGGCATGAGAAATAAATGTCCATGAAGTGACTATTCTGTGCTTCCTCTTCCTAGATGATTAATTAAAATGGCTGAGGGATTGATTTGGCTACAAGCTTTCTCCTGAGGTTTCTGACTGCAGTTTATTTGTTATGTGCAATAGACCAAGGTCTATCTCTTTGGTAGGAGTGATGATGCTTTTGGCTCTCCTCCTCTTTGAGGGTCTGGTCCATACCATTAAGTCAGTGGCAAAGTTCTGTATGACTTACCTGGGCCAGAATCAGAACTGCAGTTTTTGCGAATACAGTATGGTGTATTTATCATTCTAAGAGCGAACAGATTTAACATTAAGGTTGTGATGAAGTGGCGCTAGGTTTATTTGGCATATAGAGGTTGTGGTATTTCAGTCATTCGCCTCGGAAGGATTTTGCTGGCTGCTATGAGAGACTTTCTGTTCTTCCCCTTGGGTTTACACTGTTTCCACTGTGGAGTCCTGGGCATGTTACGATGCATGTCGGGAACTTCATGTGCCAGTACTGTAGTAAAAACCTAGCTAGGAAGAACACACTGGATTCCCCTTCCACCTGTCCGCTTACTGCTCTTCTGCCAGGAGAGTGAGACCTCCTGCCCAGCAGTTTTAAACTGGAAGTCTGTCCTTCTTGAACCAGTGGTGCCAGGACTCGTGTTAGTTGGACATGGCTTCTTGGTGCGTGGGTTGATGTACCCTGTTCCAAGCTCTGCCATGCTGCGCTGTTCTTTTTTTCAAAGCATTTTACAAAAAAAAAGAAATTAGTAAGGGAGGAGTGAAGTCCTGTGGTATGCTCCTCAGAGTCCTGGTTTTGCTGGTGATTTGTATTTCAGTTTTAAAACAAGTTTTGGTTGTGGGATTGCTGGACTTTTTGTTCTCACTTCAGACAGCTTAGACTGTCAGGACCCAGATGAATTCCTAGGCACTATGGCAAAGCCAATAATAATAATGAGGAAGTGAGCAGTGCTATGAGCTATTCTGGGAACTGCCTGATCATTTCATATAGGCTTGATGATGTTCATTTCTCATAGTACAGATGGTGCTTTTGGAGAAATGTGGTCTGTGTTCTTCCCCTATTATTGTCAGAAATGTCAGAGTGGCCAGAAACATGCTGAAGTGGTAAGTAATTGAGCCCAAGGAGCTAGGTGTTAGTAGAGGTGAGACCACCTTTTTTGGCTTCAGAAGAGTTTATCCCGCCTCTGGGAGCTGACATAGACAAGAGCAGGTTGTTCTGGGAATGTGGAGCAAAATTCCCAAAGGCCACAAACTGCTATACTCTGCACTGTTCAAGCTGTCCACTGAGCATTTCCATCAAACATCTTGGCTGAGAAAGGTGTTGAACTGAAATGCTGCTACATATATGCCTTTGCCCAGCAGTTGTGTTCTAAGATGCCAGATAGTTGCACGTTTGAAGATGTTTCTCTTATTAGAGGTCTGCAGATGAGATTGCCAGAAGTTGCTAATAGATCTGTTATTTGTCAGTCATTTGGAACAAATACCAGAAATGCACTTTCCGAACAGATACTCAGAAAAAGGTTGGTGAATTCTTGTTTTCCTGAACTAGGTAGGGACTTTAATGGTCTACTTTCCTGCATACCTCTCTAAGATGTGAGTGGAATTGACTTCATTTCACACTGCACTATTGTCTGCTGCCCAAACCGCATTTCAGTGGGCCAGAGGAAGAACTGCTGACTCATAATTCAGCATGGCAGCCCCAAATCTCATGAGACTACTAAGTCTAGTCCCTGACTTATGTTTTCAGTGAACTCTGTTAATGGCCCCCAACAGATCACACAGAAGTCCAGCTTCTATAAAATGAAAGGGAGGCTTCTTGCCCAGCACTTGGCAAGTCACTACTGGCAGTCTGCAGTGCTGGAAACTGCTGGTTGCGCTGGAAACAGGCTAAATGGTGGCTGGCTGAAAATGTGTCACTGATGTGGGATCTGTGGGCCCCACTCAGTTGACAGGCACATGGTACATTCTGGTCACATAATGGCTGTCAAGGACAAAGGGCTGTAACTGGCCTTGGCTTGGCGTGTAGTGTATGTGCAAAATGAATGCAACTCAAGCGAATGAAAGTTGGGAATAAGAAGTAGCATAAAACACAGCACGCACCTTGAGGATGAAAGGTAAGGGGAGAACTGCTATATTTTTAAAAGAATTCTCTTTAGGGACTTGAACTTAATTGTTTTGTTACTACCAGTCTCACCAGGGATCCCGATACACTCCATGGCACTGTGTGGTTCTTGCAAACAACCCGTTGCAGATTTCAGCTTAAATTGAAGCTAGGGCTTCTCAGCGTAGGTTCGAGTGAATGAACTAGAGGCCCCTCCTTCCTATGGCAGCTGCATTCAAAGCTGTGCATGACAGCAAGATATTTGGTGCTCATTGCCTTGTGTGATTGATCAATCAGTGATGATGACTACACAGGTTCTGATGTGTTCTTTGCATTCGTTCCTGAGCACGTTCCAGCGGCACAGTAATAACATGAATTATTACACTTGCATGTGAGACTCCCAGGTCTTGTTTCTCCTCTTGCAGGTCATATGGTTGCAGCACAGCATTGGGGCAGTGCTGCGTACTAAGTGCATGTCAGCCACAGATGTGATTTGCTGTGTGAGACCAAGGATCGGACAAGGACTTGTGCCGGAAATACTGTTCTCCACCAGTGTGACCCTACTAGAAGTCATGTTCCTTAGCTGCAGTATTGCATGGTGACACCTTGCCACTACGTGACCAAAGCAAGGTGCCCAGCAGGTGACATAACCAAACCCCTGTCATGTGGTTTGGCAAACAGGGTCTCCATTGTTAGAATAACGTTTGGCCCAGATGTCTCAGCTTTCTTATGTGCTCTGGAGAGTCTGGGGAATTTTAAACTTTAAATATTTCTGTGTTTCTGTTAAGAAGGATATGTTTCAAGGAGTATTCCTGGTATTTGCAGCTGAAACCAAAGCGGTTTGTGATGACACTTGATTTGGGAGGCCATTCACTGTTTGGCACCAGCCCCTAAGGAAGCCCTAACTGCTTGAGAAGATGTTATCCTTGTTGCAGAGTTCCTCTGCACCACAGAGGCAAAGCTGTTCACTGTATCCATCATTTTGGAGCTTGATGCAGTCTTTTGTATGTTTTGGGCAAAGCCTTCAAGTCAGGACTAAGATGTTGAACTTAATTCCATACTCCGTGGGAAGACAATGCAGGGAATAAAGGACATGTTTGGGGGGTTCCCAGTACCCAGGATTGCCAAGACATGTGTTTTAGATTTCAATCTAGAAATCAGAGAACAGACATAACACATTTCTTAGAAGGATCTCAAACTTCTTTACATAGGTGTGAACGTATAATTATTTCCATTTCGCAGGCGTGAAAAGTGGAAGATATGAAAGCTGTGACTAAATCAGCGATCAATTCAGAATTAGTTGAGCTGAATTTTGTTTCCTGTCTTACACAGCAGGGCCTGATGCCCTCTCCAAACTAGTTTTTAAAAGTTACTTTTTAAAACTAGCTTTAGCCACTGTAGTTTCTATGCATTTCTGTTCTTGAAAGGCACCATCAATTGTTTTTGTTTAAAGACATTGAATATGAACTTGTTCCTACAGAGCTTTGTGCTGTAATTTATCAACAAGGCGCTGAGGCACAGACGTCAAATGAATACCAGATTTCAAATTATGATAAGCAATTGTGTCATCTCTGTGAATAGACATTAAACTCTGCTGAGAAATCATCAATAATTCATTTAAAAAAATAAATGAGTACAGGGACATTTGGATAGGTCTTTGCAAACAAGCAGTCCTGTGTTCTGTAATAATTCCTTTGAATTTAAACCCAAAGGATGCTTATTTCTCAAACAGAAACACATGATCATGCCCAAGTCAAAAAGTTTGTTCCTAGAGATCTAATTACGATTTACCTTTGGGGAGTTATGGAGGTACTTGGAATATTATCTGACAGAGGTGCGCTGTGTTTTTACATAGCTCAGTGGAGAAGCATGCACAGCTTGTCTGGGCTTTTGAGCAAGCTGAACGGAGTGCTCCCTGTCTTTGTGTTCTTTCCCTTTACGCATGACTTCTGCCTGGTATGGCCACGTTAGTGACGTCAGCACTTACCTAGCATCTAAACTTACATAATTTACCTTTGAAATTTGTATAAAGTAGGTCCAAACTTACACATTACAAAAGTTAAGGATGGGAGAACAGGATTATGTCCATTCTGCTTTTTTTCTTTTGTGAAATATTTGAAGTGTATTTCTTTTTTAATATTCCAGTCGCTGACGTTTTCACCACTTCCTTTACCCTCTACTTACACCAAAACCCAAGATTCTTATTTCCAATCTTAAAATACAAATCTCAGAATAATTTGGGTTTCTTTACTATGAGGAAAGGGAGGAAGCTGCTGGTGTAAAAATTTCAGGTAGAGCTTCTCTGTTGTAGGTAGCTTTTCATTTGACAGTTAGCATCCTGGTTTAGTCCATTTCTCTCCTAAATTGGAGATTGTTACATTCCAATAAGCACACAGCATCTGTTCTCTGTATAACATGATGTTGCAAGATGCTGATCATTTGTCTAAGTGGGCTCTTTTTAATTGAATCAGAGATGTACATGCAGCCTAACAGCAATATTTCCCTCCTGTCTGTAATTGGCCATTATAGGAAGAGAAATTTATAAATAGTTATTAATGTAAGGATTTAGAGGCTCTGCTTCAAGATCTAGGGCTAGCCTGTCTTAACTTATCTTAGCATAATCTCAAAAATAAAAATTCTCTGCTTTACTTTAGAGAGCATGAAATAATTTCTGTTTACACAGTTTTTTCAATTACTTTGATGCTGTGATATAAAGGTCACTGATTGCCTCTAGTCATCACATGGCTTTTTCACTAATTGTGCACTCACGTCATTTTTTCTGTGGGATCTTTTGCTTTTTGATCCAGTTTCAATTGCCCAGATGTTCATTTCATACAGTTAACTTTATACAAAGGGCATCCTTTGTTCCAACAAACACATTGTGGTCATTGTACTCAGCTGGGAACCTAGCGCACAGCAGTTCACCTGTTTCCTATGTAATCCACCATCAATCTACCGACCTTTGTGCTGATTTAATGTAAAATCCTTCATTGGGGAGAGGAGGGATAGGGAGGAGAAATTATGCAAAAATGTTTCCTGGTCCCTAGCCTTGGACTGATTAAGGTCATGCTGCAGGATAAAAAGGCAATAGGGAAAGGGAAAGCTCTTTCATCTTGACCCTTTTGGTGTGTAGTGGAATGGAAAATCACGTTAGTACCTTCAAAGTTTCACTCTGGTGTCTCAGAATGTATTAATGGAGACCTAAGCATCTTTGAGATTGCCACTCCACTCCCTTCCCTATTGCCACCTATAAAGGCTTCATGTTAAGGCAGAGAGGGTGCTTGCCAGTCCCCGTCAGGGTAACTGTCACACAGTGAGAGGCACTGCTTCATTATGCACCCAGGGGCCTGAGGATTGCCCCATTCAACAGATTTCAGGAGGGACAGATCTCAAGGTTATTCTAACTGCCAGTGTCCCATATAGGATAGCCCATTTGCTGTTTGTTAAGCCACGTGGACATTGCATAGACTAACTGTTTAGTTTAACTTAACCTTTAGGGCAGTCATGAGAGCTTAGTTCATGAATAAATTCCATGGAAGACTTTGAAAGAAGATTGTACGTATAAATGCACTGGCTGTTGCTAAAAGATCTGTGGAAGATGAGCAGTGGAAAATTGGACAGAGTTTGAGCAGTATATCATGTAAGAAGGGTGTAACTTGGCAATATATATCTGTGAAGGTTTTTAAATATCTATCTTGGCCAAAAGAGGCCTTCCAAATGACAGCCATCTTGAGCCCAAACGTTCCTAGAAAGATGACCCTACAAAATTGTCCAGGCTGCTGGCAGGGATAGAATTACTGGCAACACGCACAGTGTTTTAATGGCCAAGGTTGAGGCATAAGAGGAGCTACGCTCCACAGCTCACAGCAGGCAAGAGGAGGAGGCCTGGAGAGGAGCTGGCATCAGGCAGTGATTTTTAACATTTCTTTCATTCAGCCAGCTGTAAGACTGCTGGGCAAGATCTGCACAAGGTTGATTTTTGGTTTAATGTGCTGATGTGATTTGCCATGGCCCCCTTGTAGCTCTCTGGTCCCTGGGCCAGGATATCCAGGACATCCACCATATTCTTCGTATGCAAACCTTGGGAAGGGGAACTGCAGATGTCAGCGTCTGCTCCGTCTGCTCAGCTTGGCAAGGAGGAAAGCAAGGAGGTGAGAAGGAGAAAACCAGGGGTCCTGTCCAGTTCTCACTACCAACAGTGGATGGTTAAATAGAAAGGTACAGGTTTTTGTTTTCAGAAAACAGTATTTCCCATAACTGGTCCTGCTGAAATAAGTAAGCAGAGACAGACATTACTCCATACTGCAGCAACTGCAGCACCATAATTCTCCATTTCTCTCTCTCTTCAGTCTATAGATCCCTTGGCACAGCTGTAAATTCCCTGTACACTGCACAGCATGGCTTTCACTGAAAATAGGTGGGAAAACAACATTTCTAGAGCCTTATGCCATTAAAAATATTTTTTTTTCTTCTTCTATGCATCTCCCTATTTTTCCCTGGTCAACAAGGGCTGCATCCAGGCAGCCACCTGCATTCAGTATCAGTCATGTGGAATGCCCATAAACATCACTTCCAGACCGTAATAGTTGGGTTGAAATGAGGCCAAGTGACCAAACCCCTCTACCCTTCCCACCAGCACTCTCCAGCAGTGTGACCTGGGAGGCCTCTCCAGTGCAGGATTTATATCTTGACCTGTCGCAGTGACCGACAGCAGCAACAAGGAGCTCTTTGGGGCAGAGGACAGGGAGGGCGGGTGTGGGGAACTGCGTCTCCTGGGACAAGCTCCAGTCTGCTCCAGGGAATGTGCTAATTTTCACTCCTTTATAGTCCTTTATCTCAGCCCTTCGACCTTGAGCTCAGAGGCATTATCAGCCTTAGCCAGAAAGGCAGTGTGGAGTTAACCATTTAAATGCTGAATGTTTCTGATACTAAGTCCTGAAGGTAAAAACACAATGAATGCAACTTATTTCAATAGTGCAGCAAGTCAGTGGACTTTTCAGGTTTGGTGAGGACTGATTTATGATATTAGGAAAAATATTTTGTACTAAATAGATGATTTTGTGAACTACAGCAGTTTTCAAAGTTCATATGCCCCTACAAAGTTCCTATGGCATGTAGAGACCTCCTGTAAGAATGTATCTTGTGTGCATTGCTGTATGGTGTATATGAACTTGGTTTTCTTACTCACCTTTTCATCCTTACCTGGACCCAACTATTGATATCCAGACCACAGGCAGAAGTTACTGGTCTCATGCTTTCAGTGGGGTCCCTACTATCATGGTAACGCTTAAATTTTCGACTTTACAAAGTATTATACAAACTCTTACCAAAAAAAAAAAAAAGGTAATTTCCTGGAGCAATCTAGATTAATGTATTGCCAGTTCTGCTACTGACTTGTCTGGGTGACTTTGGGCATGTCGTTTAACCTGTGTGTCACTTTTCATGTTTGCAGAATGAGCTAAGAATACTTCAGTGGGCCATCATGGCTATTAATGAGTTACAAATGTGCTTATATACATGTGTGTCTTGTTTGGCAAGATCAGCTTCTCTGTCTTTGGTGCCTGACAAATATTATGCAAGAAAAACAATTCCTTTTCCTTACTGGGAGTGAGTGGTCTCTCCATGAGCAGCAGTAAGTGGGTAGAAGCAGAATTTTTTGCAGAATATTCCTGCTTAATCAGTTCAGTGTTCATGGAGTTAATTTGCTCATGCCTTCAGATTGTTTTGTTTCCAGGGATTCTAAACCGTTGCCTCCAGCTGTTCATTTCCATGGAACGAGGGTGATCTTTATCTGTCTAAACTAGTTAAAACCTGCTCCACTACCCGGCAGCCTTTTTGGAGACAGCCCAATAAAGCTGAGTGCAGTGCCTATGACACCAAAGCCTCCTGGACATCATAAATTCCAATCCCTACTTTTTTTTCTGACCTCTTACTGTTGGAGCACCCCTCCTGTTTTAATGGGACTCTTCGCTTCCTCCACAGCTCCGTTTAACCCCTGTCCAAAAAGGGGAATTATATTTGCATTGTAAGTGGCCAGTGAAGAATCCCTTTTAGACTAGTTTACTACTTTAATATTATCAGATTAAGCCTTGACATAACCTCAAAGGTACCTTCGAATAACTGAAGCACTGTTAGACTTGCACTTAGACTCTGCTCAGTGTGCATGTTGCTTGGAATGTTTTAGTTGAAGCATATTTTTTAAATGTGCTCCATTTAAAGCTTGCTGTGACGTGGTGGGACTTGTAATACCTTTGGGGTCAACAGGGCCACTTCCTCTTTGAACATGAGATGTGGAAGGTTTTGTCTTGAGCAGATGAGATGCAGGTTTGTTAAGCTGATGAGACAACCACCAGATGTACCAAAGAATCTTTCCTGTGATGAAATTCAAATGTCTTGTATACATCAGGCAAAGACACTGTCTATACAAGAGGGAATTGCAAACAACAACAATTTCTGTTGTTGGTAATACCACTACAGGGACCATAGCTAGAATGTGTGCACTAATGTAGAAGTGCCTTCCCTTGTTGCTTCGGTTTCTAACAGCACATTATTTTGGCCTGTGCTGAACAGGGGTACGTAACACAACGGGTAAAATGCTAATGGTCAGTTTGTACTTTAGGCTCTTCCATCTACTACTACTACTGTTAACAGCAGTGGGAAAATTTGTGGCCAGAAGACCTCTCATGAAGACCCAGGCTGAGCTTTACTTTGGAATGTGCCAAGGAGACATTTTCCTGTTGTTTTGTTGCAGATGATGTCATCCTTGCTGTCTGGGGAGTCAGCAAGGCGCGAAGAGTATTGGGAAGTAGCATCCCTGCTCTCTGCAGCAAACAGCTGGATCAGTTCAGATCCAAGCCCATGTGTCTGTGAGAGAAGGCTGTGTAGTCACTTTTCTGCTCAACCGCCTCACAGCAATTATCAGACTATCAGAAGATGGAAAAGGTCTGAGAAAAAGACCAGTTTAACATGTCATTATTGGTCTTTAGCAGCTGTGTGTTACGCTATTGTTACTAATAACCTTTTTAATTTCGCAAGCAATGTTTTCTTGGCACCATTCAAACCTAATGACTGGGGGGTCAAATTCAGCTCTCAGTTGTGTAAATATGGAATAATTCTGTTGGCTGCCTGGTGTTATTTTGCATTTGGCTCATGATCCCTGCCCCTAGGAGCCTGCAATCTAAAATACCCAGGCAGAGTATTCAGTCACAGTATGCTTTGTATACCCAGTTGGTATGCAAAGCATAAAATAAACAGATGAAGAACTACTATCAAATCCATGCAATATAATTATGGTCCTATTGTCCTCTGGTTGAGGGGTTATTGGGTTATTCCTGTATAAATGAGAGCAGGAGTTTGCTTGTTACTTTTTATATGTAATTTACCAGTAGATTATGATTGGAAAGGCTTTCAGGAAAATGTGTTTTTAAAAGGGGTTTTAAATAAAGAGGGAAAGAAATTTGATTGGGATGAGTAGAGAACAAGAATCATTGAACAAAATAGATGTTGCTTAAAGTAAAGCAGCCAGAAAGTCTACCTTAATGGTAAGAAGAGAGACCTTGGCAAATTTATGAGGAGGGTGTTGGGACTGCTGTTTCCCTTTCAACTCTCCAATATAGAAGTTTGTAAGACTCTTATGTAAGGTTCAGTGGTTTTATATGGTAAACAAATTTATCTTGATTTCATTCTTTGATAAGAGGATCTCTCTTTTCTAGCATGGTCTTTATAAAGTTCTCAGCAGTGAAGTGACTAATTGCACTTCTCGTTTTCAGGGATCTTCCAGATAATCCTGCTGTTGAATGGGACACACAGCTCCTCGCCACCTTTGTGCTAAAGCATATAGAAGCCAATAACATCAACCTGGTAACGTGAAACTTGCTAAAGCATATAGAAGCCAATAACATCAACCTGGTAACGTGAAACTTTCTACAGCATAGGCGATTTCCACATTACTTTTGAGCTAGTGTTCGAGGCTTTTTCCTTCCCTCTGAAAGCTTTCTTTGAAGTCTTTAAAGTTAGGATTTTGCTTTTGGAGTCTCTGTGAAATAACTAACCTAGGACAGGCAGAAAGTATACTTACTCATTTTGAAATATTTGCTTTATAATGTTTATCTGTTTCTCTAGCTAGATCTTATGAAGCTCTTTCGGGTTGTAGTGCCACCAGCCTTCACTGAAATAAAAGCTTCAAATTGGTTAAAAACTGCAAACTCTGTTGAAACTAGTAAGTTTCATTGTAGTAGATCTTGGGGTTCATTAACTGTCGAAGACCCTCTGAATAAGCCCAGCTGAATTTCAGGTCTGAAATGATACCTGAAAGCAATTTTGCACTTTGTATTTTTTTAAAGTTTAAGACTTTTTGTGAGTATTTGTACAGCTTCTATGTCTGTAAGTCATAGACATGGTCATTCTGATCCTCTTTCAAACACTTCAAACAACTGCTAGAAGTTCAGAACAAATAGAATTGCTCCACTGAGAATTGTGGAAAAGGATGATAGTGTAGTTTGGAGTTTGGATGTGTCTTTCCTCTCTGGAGATCTTTCTTTGCTTCCCAGTGAGAAATGAACAGTGGAGGAATTTTGCTTTACTAACTCCTCAAATGTTTTCTACATTTTAAAGCAACCATTTTGCCCCTGTTGCTAGGTTTTATTGATGAAGAGAGCCCATCAGGGATTTAGGCTTACATTTAGGCTTAGATTTGAAGTACATTGGCAGGCGTGTGTTAGAGAGCTAGATTAGCAGGGTTATAGGTCGGGATTGAAGAATATTAAACTGTGGAGATTTCCTAGCGCTGGTATAGGGTGTTTTTTCCCACAGAACAGAATAAGGGCCTAAGCATGGAAAAGGTTGTGTTCTGTTCTTTTCAGTTGAACCTTGCTGTGATCAGGCATGTCACTGTCACACACTGATTAGCAGCAAAATCACAAAACTTTTAAAGTCTTTCAGCAATTCACAAAACAAGAAACCACATCTCCTGTAGCATGAAAGGCGCATAAGCACAAAAAACAGCATCACGCATCCAACTCTGTATTGATTCTGAGGCTAATTTTCCATTAAATTCATTGCTGTGCACAGAGACAAATGCAGTTTTCCTAGACTCCTTTTGTGCCTTTTGGCCCCATGAATAGGTAGGTTTTAATCTAATCTGAAAGCTCCCAACACAATAGGATTTGTATTACATGTTTGTGACTCTCACGGGCACCAAGACAAGTGCACCAGAATCCCAGTAGAAATTCTGAAAACACTAGAACCCCTCTAGATGGTTAGAAAGGGTTAGAACTTTGCCTCAGAGGAAATTAAACTCAAGCTGTTTGTGCTGGGGGAGGCAGGAGTCTGCCACTAACATAGCCTGAGCTGAAGTCAACTGCAGGGTTTTCAAAGCAAGAAACATGCACAATCACTAGTAGTCTCCCTGGTGTGCTGCAGGTGTTGGGTGTAGCTGTAGTAACGAGGAACACTGCAGCAGGGCCCACTGCATTCCCCTCAGCACTTCCCTGAGCAGCAGTGAGGACAAATTACTGTAGCAGAACATGTCACCAGTACCAAAGGCCACTGAAGCAGCTTCTCAGGGATGGTGGTAATGAACTGCTCTGTAAACGTACATTATTTTAAGTGTCCCAAGTAATCACACAGGTCTCAGATGTTTGCTGTAATACCTTTCATTTAGGAGCAGACCTAGTTTGCCAACAACGGCAAGGCAAGTGCCTAATTACCTTTGTCCGACATTCTGCATTCTAAAACTTCAAAGCTTGCTATCTGTTAGCCACTCTTAGAGCATCTCTGCTGTCCTGAGGCAATGGCCTTGCCTTGAAAGGTAAATTGAGTCTATTTTTCAGTAATGTTGAAATTGATAGAATTGGTTTAACATGTTAAAAGAGCCTTGTCAAAACATAAGCTAACAGGGTTTCAAACACAACAAGCTAACTCAATGGAGTTAACATGATTGGAAGACATGTATTGTTTTAGCTATCCCAGTGGGAAAACTTTCCCCAGTTCTCCCCGTAGTCATAGCATAGACAATGGTATCTTCTATTTACAGAACGTATGTGTCATCTGGCAGTGGAGAAGCAGGCTGCAATTCCAACATGTCTGAAAGGAAAGATTGCAAGGCAAGGAGTCACACCATGTTATGCGTAGTTTTGTTCCATTGCATAGTTACTCATTTCCTCAATTGCCCTGGAAGTCCATGAGTAACTCAATCTATTTGAGAGCTACAGGGACATATTTCATCCAAGCTCTACATTAAATAGTGCAGACACAGAAATTAACAGTTGGTGTACTCAAAGCCAAAAGTAATTTATAGACTTTGGAAATTATTTCCTGCCTGCTGGATTTATAAGCAAAAGCCAGTGTTGCTGGGACAGGCAGCCAAGGCTAGTCTGTCTCAATCTAGATTAGTAAGTATTTGGTGTGTAAAAAATAAGTTACACAGTATTGTGTGAGCCCCAGGCAGGCTCTAGATTATGAAATCCTACTCTTCAGGATCTCAGGTTTGGTGATAGCAGAGCTTGGATTAGGAGGTGACATTCAGATTATGTTTGGGGCAGATGCAGTGCCAAGACCAGAATTCAGCAATACCACGTTCTTACAAGCTGCTTTCCACTGTGGATTGATGGAAACATCATCTGTACAACTGTTTGTGGAAGAGTCCCATTGTCTTGAGTCAGCTCTGCTCCAAATCAGCCTAGAAAGCCAGATCCTTCTACAAATGGCATTCAAGTTGGAGCTTATATTTGAGAGGGAGAGTTCAGCTCTCATGTTTTGGATCTCGGCCTCCACACTCTCCTAAAATTTGGGAGCATTTGAGTGTGTGATGTTTGTAGAGGATTTTAAATGCTTTTGCAGAATACCAGATCTGGAGTGCAGCACGTGGAGCTTGCTAGAGGAGGCAACAGAGCTGGGACAGACTTTGGCATCCCTTTTCCTCCTTTCCTCACTTATATTACAGTCTCCTCAGGTGAGCTTTGGGGTACACGAGTGGGAGGCCTCCAGGACCTTTCATTCTCAGAGCTGGTGCATGACTTACATGCTTGCAGCTCAAACCCAGTGGACACTGGGATGTTGACCATGATTAGATTTTTTCTTTTTTCATCTAGTTGTCCATTCTTTTTAGTCTTTAGCTTCTCTGATTTGGTAGCAACAAGAGACATCTCCAAAGATGGAGGATCCCAAGAGGATCAAAGGGAGTTTGAATGTCACTGGCCTCTGCAAGTGTAAGTCGGGCCTATGAAATGATGCTCAGAGGAAGGCCATTAGAAATGGAGTTGCTTGCTATGGCATTTTATGGGATGGCCCTTCTTAAAAAGAGACCTTTCTATCCCCACCAGTCTACTTGAGCAGATGTGTGCTCTGTTTGAAGCATTGGATGATGCCAGAAAGAGTGAGGGAGACCCACAGCTTTGAGTGCTTTTTTCCTCCGATGCACATGGTGTGTAGAGGGAGCATGGACTCCAGACCTCTCAGGAGTTTTCTCTTCTGCTAGTAATTAGGTAATTTCCTCTGTGCTCTCCCTCCTCCGGAAGGGATTTCTGGACCTGTTTGTCTTGGCTGTTGCTCTGGCTTCCACTAGTGAAAGCTGCATTTCCTGAATACCAAGGTCACCCAGAAGAAAACCCAGCAACACCAACAGCAGCGGCTCCCATTTCAGAACAGGTGTGGGGAGGGAACTCCCTCTTGCCCTAAAGATTTCATTGAGCAATAATTTCCACATCAAGTATATTTCCTATCCCAGCCTTTTGCTCCCTGAACTGGCTAAGCCTGTTTTTAACCCAGCAGTTTCAAGATGTTCAGGTTTTCTCATCCTGCCCTGATTATTTGCTTGATTTCATCATCAGCCTGGTTCAGGTTATGTGCTAAAAGCAAGCACATCAGCTAGCTGCACCATGTGGAAGAAGCAAATGCTCCCGTGTGAAAGTATCTTCAGCATGTGAGAAAGAAATTCAGATTTATTATCAATGAAATGAATCCCTGAAGCCAGAGGAATATATTTACATGTGATTGCTGCCAGCTTTAAGTCACGAGCACCACAGTGATGCTGTGGAATCACTGCCCTGTTTAGACAACAGACCTAGAAGCTACATACTGGATAGGTGGGACATCACTACTGTGTCACAGCCAGCCTGTGTGCTGGGAGGGATCTCTAAAGGTGAAGAGCCAATATTTCAAAGGTGTCCTCTTTGCAGATAAAGTGAATGCCACCGTGGCCAGGTCAGTGTGCAGGTACCTTGGGAATTGTACTTACAAATTTGTGTATTTGAAGAGACGGGCAATTCAGGTGCAAATGTCCTAACAGTAAATTAGACAACATCAATTGAAAATTAACTCCATGCAATCTCTTTAGCTAGTTCAGATGTTATGTAAGCCCAGCAGCACTAAGAACAGCAGCTCCTATTTCAAAACAGATGTGGAGAAGAAAAACCTCCAAAGGTGTTTCTGAACAGATAATTTCCAAGTCAAGAATGTTTCCTAATGCAGCCTTGTGCTCCCACAGTTGGCCCGAGCCGGTTTTGTCAAAATAATGATTAGCTTATTTAATCTGCTCACTATAGTCTCTTACCTCAGTCTTCTGGTTTGTTCTCTTGTACCCTCCATAGAAGCGAAAAATGTGTGTTTTGGCTTGCCTGGGGTTTTTAGCTTGGTTTCCTAAGGAAACAAGAATAATGCAATTGTATTTATATGTGTGCACATGCATGTTTCAAAAGACTCCAGAGCCCATTGGCTAATTTCAACCACGTTTGACAGCAGGGTACTAGTCTTAAAAATGTTACGTTTGTACAGGTTACATGAAAATAAATGATCAGGCAGAAGAGACAAACCCTCTCTCTGTCCCCATTTAGGAAAAAGGTTTAGTACAAGTCCAGCCCTTAACAGACTCACCTGCATAGGAATTTATTCTGCCTGCAGTCAGTGGGGTACATTGTCATCTTAGGAAAAGTGCCACTCTAGGTAGGAGTGACTTCAGAGCATGTTTCTTCTTATCTGTAAAATACAGGGTGCTATGCTGGTTCCCTGAGCTGTACAGAATGTAATGGCTTTCCCAGGTGAGCTACTCAAAAAGCTGATATTCTTAGGGAGGGCTTAGCACCATGCCAGACCATGCAGTCCCTGCAGAGTGTCTCTCAGGTAATGCTGATGTACTGCAAAAGCAGGCAAAGACATAATTTTTCTCCTTATACAATAAGGGTTGACCAGAAAATGCTTCTTTGTACCCGAACGAAACCAAATTGGGTCCCGCCACTTCCTGCCATCAGTGAATAACCCCGCTGCTTGGTGGCAGCATTATTACAGCCACTGGGCAAAGTGGAAAGTCTAACTGTGGACTCATATTGGGTGGATAGGTTTATAAGCAGGCTTGCCTGGAGTTTGTGGGTTTTGAAGTATTTCTTATCACTGTCTTTGTGTTTCCTCTCCCTCTTTGCACAACATCTCCTGTGTTTGAGAGGGCCTCTCCTGTTGGAGGGTGGAGTAGCAAGTTGCAGGATGGGCAGGGCGGCTTTTGATCTTCCCTTGATCTTTAACCCAGTACTTCAGGTCCTGCGTATAAAATAGATTTTGAGAAGGGAGCTGTGGTGAGTAAGCCAGGCAGTAGCATTTCCTTCCCTGAAGAGAGAATAAGCTGGCAAGGAAGCAGACATTGATTGAAATGTAGGGAGGTTATGATTTCTTCCTGGTCATAGAGAAGGGAGCGGTGGAGAGCTCTGCTGCCTGGCCTGTCCCAGAGCAAAAACCTAACTTTAGAGCGTCCAAGGACTGTCACTTTCACCATCTGGAAAGCCTACCAGCACACATTCCCTGTCTGCTCTACACTTTGCGCTGCCAGTTTGTCTTCCAGGTTGGTAAGCGGGAGCCTTTAAGTACCCACTTCACAGTGTTGGGCAGAGTGAGCCCTTAGGGTGGATGCTTCACCCCTGAGGCATTATTGTAGGTCTGAGGGCAGGGAGCCAAGGGTATTCTGTGCTTTGGATGGTGACTTGTTAGTGCTGTGTTCACACATTACTTCTGCATTATGAAGTTCCCATTTCTCCCTGCAAAGAAGCAATAAACAATATGATCTTCTCATTCAGCGCAAAGCCTGACTTGCTTGTACAAAAATTGCAGTCAGCTGATTCTTTAAAAAGGCTTGTTCTCATATCAGATTATTTTATCACTATGTTATCCTGTGATGAAGCCTCGTTACAATCAGGACAGTGGGACATGATTGTGTTGCTCTTGTTCAAGCAGTATGTCCTGATTCACAGTACAACAAACTGTAGTTTCACCCTGTAATCCGCAGGCATTCTAGTATGTTCTCAAATCCAGGAGACAGTGATTCACAGAGCTGGACCTTTTGGGTCAGGAACAAGTTTGCAAAAGATCACTCTGAAAGTAACCTTTTGGCCTGGTAATAAGTAACAAGTGCATCCTGCCAGTGGGAACACGGTATTTGTCATTTTTCTGTTGTTCAAGCTGTTAGACTGTGTAGTCGTCTAGTTCCAGAGTGTCATGTTTGTATAGTTGTATTTCTGTAGCATGAGTTCACACACAAGGCCTCATTGTGCAACATAAAACCAACTCTTTAGATACAATGGGCTGGGACAGTGCTGTGTTAGATGTCAAAGTTGGTAACTGCACAGTCTCCTCCTTCTTCAAAATGATTATTGTTCTGTGGTTTTATTGCAGGTGGTAACCTTTGATGCGGGAGGAGTGAGTGGTCACGCTAACCACATTTCTCTTTACACTGCTTTAAGGTACAGTGTTCTTCACGCTTCATGGAATGCCTCACTATAGTGTTACAGAGTGAATGTGGTGTTTGTGTGTAAGCAGAAAACTAATAGCTAGAGCCAAGAGCAGTATTAACTTCACTGATATAACTGAGTGCCAGGCTGTGGGACACGATACTATTTGGAGAAACTCTTACAGCTCTGTACATGAGCTGCAGCACCCTTTATTATTCCATCTGCTGGTGCTTTGCCGGTCTCTCTTTCACTGGGCCCTCTTTGCTTTTCCTGTCCCCAATCCCACTAAAATATGCCACAGATCACTTTGCACCTCTGGTTTGAGGAGAGCGTGTGAATAGCTGATGCCTGAGCTCTGGTGGTAGTTGGATTTTGGAAAGTTCTGCACCATTGTTCCAGAGGATGTTGCCATCCTGTCCAGGTACCTGAATTTACCTCTCTGACCCAAGGACATTGCTCTTTCCAACTCTTCCTAAGTCAACTCATTCCTTCATCACTTTATTCTTTACATTCTGAGAATCTCTGTCTCCGTGATGTGGGAAGGTTGCCAGACAAAAATCCCTGGTATTAAAATCACCCAGATATTGCTGGCAAGACAGCTACAGTATTTTATTTTAACCCTCTGCACACCCTCTGTGTCCTAGAGAGATCTCCCCCAGAGCTGCCTCTGCCTTTCCCAGGCATGAGAACTCCTCCTTGCAAGTATATCTTGTATTTTTAGCACCCATTTGTTTTCTGAATCATCTGTGCAATTCAGATAACTCTCTGGCTCTCCTTGCTAACAACATCACAGTGATTTGCCTTTCTCACTTGCCTAGAAAAAGCTGCAGTGCCACAGAACCCATACTGTGACCTCCTGAGCTCCTCTAGGAAGATGCTGAAAGTCTTTGATGCTATCTGATGGCTGGAATTCAGTGTTAGAAGGGATCATGGCTTTTCCCAGCAACTTCTGGAATATCCTAGCAGAAGGAAAGGGGGTGGAGTTAAAGCAAACTCTGTTTGTTTGGGCTAAGTGGGGAGATGCTTTCCGGCACAATGTTATTTGAGGAGTGAGTGAGGAACAGAGGTTGATGACCGATGGTCACACCATTGGCACAGAGGGACTAGAGAGCTTCCAGCTGCCTGAACCTCAGTGTTTGCTCAGTCAATTGCCATACGGCCTGCAAATAGAAATGGAGGGCAGATTGTTAGGTGTCCCCCTACATCCTGAAGAGATACAGGGAAAACAAGCTAGCAGCTGAATTATGCATGAGAAAGTTAAGGAAAACTCTCAATTTTAATCCCAGCTCTACTGTTGTCTCTCTTTGTGGCTGTGCAGAAATCACTTTCCCACCTTTGTGCTTTAGGTTTCCTGTGTATGCAGTGGGGATGTTAACCCTCTTCTTGTCTCAGAGTATGTTACTAGCAAGTATTCATTATATGCAAGCCCCTTGAACTCAGATCTTTGCATTGGTCATTAGCCTACAGCAGAACATTGTCCTGGGCTGATGAGATACATGCTGATAGGGACACCAGAGTATATAAGCCGCTCTCATTAACTAAGGGCTGGTTTGTTTCTTGTCTCTCTTCCAGTCCTGAATCAGCAGAAATAAGCATGGTGGCCCAGTCATCTGCATGTGGCAGGAGTGATGCTGTGGCCATTGAAAGGTTAAGTTTATTTTTAGTGGCTTGCTTGCCCTCATTATTTTTCAGTTTGTGTCATGGAGGAAGTAGAGCGTGATTGTATCACCCCTGATTTTCAGTGCCCTGATGAGTTCTCACATATTGGCTAGTATAGGCAGTGCTGGGAGCATATGCTGAGGCTTCTCATGTACCTCCCTGCCAGCAGGGCTTTGCAAAGCAGCGGTTGCGGCCCCTGGGGCCCCAGTGCTACATGGCAAGAAAAAGGCAAATGAACTCTCCCCTCTAGGTGTCATGTGCAATGTATTTATTAACCATCTTTAAACAAGGTCTGCAGGGTTCTGCCTCCACTGTGGATGTAAGTGGAAAGGATGAAGCAGAGGGCTGATGCAGTGATCCTCAGCTCTTTTGGATGTTCCCAGTCTGTGGGAGATAGACTTGTGCCCACTACCTAAGAGATTACTTTCTGCAAGAGCAGGGGTAGAACAGGCTGTGTGACCCATCCCACAACTCCTTGCTTCAGGAGGTGCAAATTATTGAACACCTTCAAGGAACAAAACAGTTCAGGAAATGGTCATAGCTGAGCAAATGCTCAGTATTATCTGCTAAGGGCATAAATATTCTTTCTAGTGTCTGGAACAGAGGTTATGTTCAAAGGAGCAGGAACTATTCAGAAGAAATGTGCACTTCCCCTTGCAGTAACCTTCCTCCTGCCAGCTTGCAGGGAGTCCAGCTGCTGCTATGTGTCTAGGCTTCAGATCTGGGAGGAACTGTGAAATGCCAAGGTTTTAGGGTGGATTTGTTCTTCTGCAAGGGAAAAAGAAGAAAAAACAGGATGGGGGAGGAACACAAATTGCTATTTGATTTCAGTCTCCCCTGGGAGTATTTCAGTTCTGGCTTCCAGACGGGAAAAAAAACCCAACCCAAACCCAAGAGAATCCCACTATAGCAAAGAAGGGAGAATTAGAAGCAATCGTCTGTAGCTCTGCTTCTTTCCCTGTCACCTTGATTTGGCAACATCATTCTCTCTTATCCCCCAAAATAGGAGCTTTCCCTATGGCCAAGAGAGGTGGATCCTGTACATGCATCCACAAGGAAGAGCAGGTCTTGAGTGACATCAAGGTCACTTTACTCCCCCCTCAGCATTTGGCCGGTCACTTGGCACTACGGTAATAAGCATGGTAAATACTATGTGACAGGAATATTTGATAATCTCTCTTTCCTGTACTTTGAAATGACAGTGTTTGCACTGAGATCACATGTAATATCGAGGTGGTTTAGTTTTGCATGAGTCACTGCATTTTGATTTTAAACAAGCCCTCTTGCCCAGTAGCCTAGCAAATGGGGGGCTGTTGGTTTTGTTGTTCGCGTGCTTGCTTAGGAGGGGGAGAAATGGTCTTTGTGAGGGGGAGGAAGGACTGTACCACTTCTTTTCTTCAGTGAGCTATCAAATCCATTTCATCCCAGCTAGAACAGAAAAGAATAGTCCTTGTCTGCTTAGGGCAGAGCAAACTGAGTGGAAAATAGGAGCTGCTATATTTAACCACTGTGCATTATGTTGTTATAGCAACTGCATCCATAAAACTTATATCAATGATGCCATATAAAAAGCTACATCAAAGAATCATTAGCTGAGCCTATTCTCGTCAATTCCATTTGGAAAAACACCTCTCAGTCCTGCAGGATGTTTCTTAACATTTGCCAACTCAGTGGTAGGTTGTAAATGAGACTGTGCAGAGGTGATATTTGGGAGCTTAGTGCTTTATCACTCTTGAGTTGATTATGATGCAGCTTGAGTGCCACCGATGCCTTGTTGCACTTACATGTCACAGCCTGACTATTGAATGCCCCATTTATGAATGCCATGGGACATAGCATTGTGCAGAAGGGTTGCACTGAGGCTCCCTGAAAGAGGAGGATTGATTAAATGCCAGTTTCAGATAAGTATATCGAAACAATGAACAGTCCGTTGTCCAGCTAAATCCCACAGTCTTGGTGGGTGCAGTTCTCAAAATGTACCAACTGCATTACATCCCTACAAAGCACAGTTCTGCTTGTATTGAATTTCCAAGGACAGGTCTTTAAGGATGTGTTGAGCAGGAAGCAAGCTGTTTCTTGGGTGTTTAGTTTGATGATAATGAATGGTACCCCATCTACCATTTTTACTTGATGCCTTCTTACAGCATGGGGCTAGAATGGGACTCTGATCTCATATTCCTTTTAAGCAGCTGTAGCCCGTGCATTTCAAATGAGTGGCATCTCATTTATGTTTTTAAAGCAGGGTGCTGTTTTCTATTTCCCTTGCCTTTTCCCAGAAAATCCTTTTTTCAAAACTGGTTATTATTTGCTCCATCTTGGAAAAGGATTTCCTGTGTCACTGATGTGTTTGTTTGCGATTGTTTAGCCCCTGCTGGAGTTCTAGGTTCCCTGCGAAATAAGGTAGAGTGTTGAAGAACTAACAGGTTCCAGTGTCTTATATTTCAGCTTGTCCTTTCACAGTCCAGCTCACTTCTGGTGTTTTGTTTTACTGATCTTAAATGTCTCAGGGGGAACTTATGAGTGGTGGCTGTGATTGCACCCAGACTGCCCCCATAAGGTCAAGACAGAGTTGTCCTCCTCTGTTTACCCTTTGAGACTCTGTCCCTTCCCCTCAGAGGACTCTGCCCCATGCCTGGCATATATCCCATAGCTGGGTATGTCGTCCTAGATTTTATCTCATTCCTTCACCCCTGCTCCCTCCTTCCTTAAATTGATTAAGTTTATTCATCCCAGTGCCCTTCCATGATACTGTTGAGAGCGTTAGGATAAAGTTGAGCACAGGGCACCAGCATTGCAGGGATCCCCCCCGCCACCCAAAGAAGTTTTCTTTCCAAAGAAACAGCCTCAAAGAATGTCCTTCCCAGCCTCACTAGGCTGCTAGCAGCATGAGTGAAGCAGTGACACTGCACATTCTTCTCCCAGACAGTGCAGGGGCCAAAGCACAGAGCCACAGAGCAGCTCTGTCAACTGGAAGATCTCTGAATCGAAACCTTTTTTTCTGACTGGCAGAACCATCTTTTGCCACTGCAATACACGTGAGTACAGAGTGCCTGAATAGTATTTTACAAACTGCATGTTGCTACATGGTGTAGTTCAGGGTGCATGGAAATGGAGCCAGAAAGTCCGGTTAGGGAGGGAGGAGGCGTTCCAGATAGCAAACATTCAACATCTGGCAAGTATATCCCTCTAATGTCTCTGTGATTCCTAGGAGACTGGCTGTTCTTCCTCTTTCACATCTGTTTCATCAGATTAATTGGGCAGATTAGAGGTTAGGATCCTAAATGGAGCCCCAACGCATCTTTAAGACATCCATTCTTTGCCATGCTTTTCAAAATTGTATTTCCCCCGTGCTCTACAGCAGCCAGCGTAGTCAGTTCAGTGAAGGGTTTTGCCTTTGGCACAGGAGACTATTTGGAGAGTGAAGTCATTGATTTCAATGAACAATTTCTCATCAAACACAACATCACCAAAACTGTAATCCACCCACCAGGGCGTCAGTCCTGCTTCTACCCCAGAGGAGTTCTGTGTTCCCCAAGACTGAGGTTTCAGCTCCATCTTGACTTGTTCCTTCTTGCCATCATGGGGAGGTATCAGTGGTCAGTGCCTCTTACGAGCTAGCCCACTTACTTGCTGGCATCTTTCCTTGAGGATGACTGAATAAAGACAGGGAATTTGGGAGCTAGCTCAATCCTGCAGTTTGTAGGATGAGGATTTTTGGACCCTTTCAGTTTTTCTGCTGAGCAGATGCAGCTGATAGCTGCCGACAGCAATAGCTTTCACAGCAGCTGGTCCTTGAGGGAGGAGCCGGTACTGAGTCCTTGCAGTGCAGAAATGGTGGGTGCCTTCAGACGTCTCATTGCAGAGTCCCACTTTCCTTAAAATGTGGATCTGAACCTACCACAGGAACAATAAAGAGGGTGCAATGAGAGGTGCCCTGTAATCAGCTGGCCTCTGGCACTTGGTGGGTGGGTGGGAACAAGCCACCTTAGATCACTTTATGTTTAAAAAGAAAAAGAATTTATAAAAAGTCTCTCTGGAAAAAAACACATGGAAAGAGCTCCTGAAAAAGATCCTGTTTGTGTTTGACTTTTTGAGATTTTATGCCAAACTCTTTCATTTCACCCAAACCACAGCAAGTCCAATCTATAAAACAACATTCCCAAAATGGCAACAACAGAGAGCTGCAACCTCTCCCCTACTTGGCAGTGTCCCATGGAGACAGCTCCAGCAGGGTGGAGATGGGAGTGAGAAGATTGATTTGGGAGAGGATTGGCTAGTTTTAGGAACGTGTGCAGGAGGTAGAGTTTTGTGTTTCTTTCTCTCTCTCTCTCTGCAACCACAGTTCATTGCCATCTCTTGCCTGAGAAATACAAATGAGCAAGGCTGCGATTCGCTCTGCAGCATTACAGCTGGGTGGAGCCCATTCCCATAGCTCTGCACTGAGCCTTGCTGAGTACTGAAGCATTTGGCTCAGGACAAAAAGGATGGGGAGAGAATCAGTTTCTTCATGCCTGTTCTTCCAGATCAGTGTCAGGTCTGCCTGGCAGCAGCCTTGAGGACCTTTCAGTAACCAAAATACAGTTTGTGTCTCCCTGAACCTTTATACAAGCACAAACTCCTTAATTTGCTGCTGGATCAAACTTTTCTTCTCTGCTGAAGATGCTCTCTGCTCCTAAAACCATATAAACTGGATCTCTCCTTGCTTCTGTTGCTAGTGGCCAGGAATGGTTATTATTAGTTCAGTCTTGGAGCAGCTCTTCACATCCTTTAATTTGCTGTCAGTTAGTGCTTTGAAGGTCCCTCTATGGCAGAGCAGCACACCCAGAACAGACACTAGGACTTCAGATAGTTAGCCAAATTTCACAACCACTTACTGCTTTATCTCTTCAAGCTTGTTTTAAAAAGTTCCCACCCTGCTAGCTTTACCAAGTGCTGAATCACTTCTTTGGGTGGCCAGATTCTAGTTGTGGGGGAAGAACCCTCTGGCAGAAGAGCAGAGCAGACATTA
>NW_009208170.1:0-2646 GCF_000690835.1 Fulmarus glacialis
CTCAGGAACAAGGTAGGATGCTGTGATTACCAAGACATCTTCATTAAAGTCACTTTTAAAAAGATGACCCTGTTCCTAAAAGCTGAAGGGAAGAGTATGAACAAAGGACAGGTAATTGGTCTGAGATGGGAAAACAGAAAGAGCATACTTGGAAATAATAGTCCTAATTTATGAATAGCAGTTTCTTGATCATGTTGTCCACAAGGCATAAAGATGGGTTTTCCATTGACTGTTTCAGTGTAGGGAGAAAGATGGGGCAGGAAAGCAGGAGTCAGAGGCTATCAGCCATAGGTTACCTGGTGCTGCAGGGTGCGTGCTGCCACGCCAGTCATTTCTTGCCTTTCCTCGATGCTGCTCGTGCCCCGGGTACGGGCACCCTTTGCCAGGCTCCTGATTAAGCGCTCTGCAGGCAGGGACACGTTATCTCTTTGGCACTGTTCACTGCTGAATGATATGCAAATGGCGATGCTAATTCATTCTCATAAATATCCTACAAATCAGATCTTTTCTAGCCTGATAGGATGCTCAAGGTAGAGGTTAAAAAAGAAAGAAACTGCCCTATGGGATGCTTGTTCTTTGGGAGGTGCAGACACAGACACAAAAGAAAACACAGGAGGCAGAACATACTGGGTTGTGGTAGGCGGCTTCCGAGGTGCTGAAGTCAGGTGTGTGCCCTGCTGTAAAACGCAGTAGATGAAATCACGGCCAAGCTTGTTTCTTTATTCTAGCAGCTCCCTGGCTGATTTTAGGCAAAGGTCCTTGAACAAAAGCACCAGAATCTGTCCTTCCTCTCCTACCCTGCCATCGTTGTCCTCCCTCTGCCCACATTAGTCATCATGAGCTGATTGCCTGGTCCTTCACCACTGCCTACGCGAGGTGACAGCAACCTTAGTCAGCCCAGGCTCCACTGGAGGGGATGGAGGTGTGGGCGGTTGCGTAATGACAATACCTGGTCTGTGAGAGTAAATGCCAGGGAAATGGGGCAGCCACTGACTGGCTCAGGGGTCAGCCCCTGGGGGAAATCACATACCTAGAATTTTTCAGTTCTTTAACCCTTCTCTTGGGCTTCACCTTGGAGCGAAAGGCTCTTGCCCACTTCTCTTCAAATTCCAGCTCGTCAGGTGTGCTCTGATCTGGAGCACAGAAACATGTGGAGGCAGAAGCCGTCTCCAGATTTGAGCAATGAAGTGCCGGGTCTCACAGAAACCCTCTGCTCGTGATCCAGAGGGAGGCAGACCCTTCCCTCCCCTCCCGCACCACAGCTGGGAAATTACCACATCAATATTCCTGGATTATTGCTTGGATATCCCCTGAAGCATCAGAACTCAGTGAGAGCTTTTCATTAGCTTGTGGCTACAGAAATTACTGCTCATTAAATGGCCAATCATTTTCAAAATCCCAGAACAAATATTTGCACCTCAGGTGTAATTATGAAAGCAAAACGATTAAGGCACAAGGCACTCCTTCCTCAACCGTTTTTTCCTTCTCAGCTGAGCTGTTCAGCATTGCCAGACAAAGCTCAGAGTGCTGCCAGGACTCTGAGCGTGGTGCGAGCGCCTGGAGATGCCACTCCGGCGGGGGCAACAGGCTGTGGCACGTGCACATGCCAATGTCTTCACAAGACCGAATCAGTGCCAATGACAGATTGTGCATGAGTATCCTGTCTCTCTCTTTGCAGAGTCCATGTGGAAGTCCAGCCCAACAGGCAGGAGGTTGAGTGCTGCTCCAGTCCTTCTGAACGAGAACTCAGTCAGCAGAATGCCATTTTTTGGAACTACTTTTTCACTCTTTTGCTTTCTTTTATCCCCCCTCAGATTCTTGCTGCAACTGTCGAAAATGCCAACATCGTCTTACAGATTGACAATGCCAGGCTGGCAGCTGATGACTTCAGAACCAAGTAAGTCCAGTGCCTTCAAGAGTCCAACACCTTCTTATGAGGAGGGAGGGAAAAGCCAGTCTGTTCCAGGCTTTTCTTTGCTTTCTGCAACTGAAGCTGCTCCACCAGGTCACTGCTCACTAAAAGTGTGACATTTGGGAAGTGTACATCTCTTCCTGGACACAGCATTGTCTGGACATTCCTGCACTGTGGAGAGCCATGCATGCACATTTAATGAAAGATGCTTGGCAGAAATACGCCATGGTGGGGAAGGAAACAACAAGAAAAAACCTGTATCAGCTGGGCTCCACGGCGCAACTGTGTGTGTTCCCAGGTTTGAGACGGAGCAGGCTCTGCGCCTGAGCGTGGAGGCCGACATCAACGGCCTGCGCAGAGTCCTGGATGAGCTGACGCTGGCCAGAGCTGACCTGGAGATGCAGATCGAGAACCTGAAGGAGGAGCTGGCCTACCTCAAGAAGAACCACGAGGAGGTGAGCACAGAGACAGGCTCAAACTGGGACCTACAAAATGTACCTTATGCACAATGGAAAGTGGTCAGGTCAAATGTGCAGGAGTGTCTCTGCAATTAGGGCTGTCAGGAGACACTTGAGTGGGTAAGGGGGAGGGAAACATTCCCTTCAGACAGAAACTCCAGGAAAAGGTCTGTGGGATTGGTGTGCTGGCTGCAAATAAGAAATTTGTCATGATGGGAATATACCAATTTCACTATGATGTGTATCATGTTTCTCTTTTCTGCCAGGAAATGAATG
>NW_009208171.1:0-1068 GCF_000690835.1 Fulmarus glacialis
CGAGGACCAGCATCGCCGCCCGCCCCAGCTCCTGCCCCGCAAACGGGCAGCGCCGTCCCACACGGGGCCGATTCCAGCCAGCGCTGCCGGCCGCGAGGCAAATCCCCCAGCACGGTGCTGTTAACTGATCGCACGTTATCGCGTCTCCATCTGGACTCCGGTTACCGGCTTAAAATTAATTTTCCTTTCTTACTGGCCAATTCGCAGACACGTCACGTTGAACAAAAGGATGCCGGGACTTCTGCTAAGGAGAAGGATGCAGCGCGGGCAGGTTTAGGTAGTTACTTGGATTCTTTATTTTCGCAGCTTATGGTAAGACTAATGAATGATATGTGTTATTTACTGTGTTTTTAAACTCATTTAATTTAAGCTGATTCTGAATGGAAATCAGAATTCAATTAAAACGTAGGGGGAAAGTCAGCATTTTGAAGCAGATTATTAAGTAAAGCTACATTAAACATGTTGGAAGCACAAATATCTAGGAACAAGTTGTGTATGTAAAAGTGGATTTATTCAGCAAAGGAAGTATCATCTGCAGTCCAGGAATTGAGGAACCAGTTATCAAGGTCAAGATTTTATCAGTAGGTCTCAGATTCTCACATCTATGTTTTAACCCAGAGCTTGATTAAGAGTTTAGAAATCTGGAAAACTCTCCCTTTTTCTCAGGCTCCCTGCTTTAGAATTAATTGTTTATCGATCCGACAAGAGGAAAATATTCTCTGCCAGCTGTGGAGGAGGTGAGCCTGTTGTCAAAAGTTGGTTTATCACTTCCATAAATTCTAGTTGCAATGACTTCCTCTGGTTCAATAACGCCGGTTTCTCTGAGCACCAGCCGTGCACACACCCTGCTCACCGATTCCTTGAGATGATTTTAGCAGATTACAGGAACTCAGGCCATTGCCTGGCTTCCCAGCTGCAAGAAATCCTGAATTCATCACATTTCCCAAAGGGAACTTTAGTCCTTCCACTCAACCCCCAGTAAGTCCAGGTCCTCTTCTTTAAACCCCATTTTCACCCACCTCCCACCTGGGCAGAGCTGTGGAGCCGGGAGGGTGCGCCGGGCACTGC
>NW_009208172.1:0-5679 GCF_000690835.1 Fulmarus glacialis
GGAAGACGCGAATCCACGGGAAAGCAAGCGTTGCCGGCGCCGCTGCTGATAGCGAAACAGCTTAGCTCTGCCGGTTTCCGCAGGCGTTCGTTTCGGGCGTTCAGGAAGCCCCTGTGCAGGAGGCTGCCGGGCCTTGCCGTCTGTAGGGACGGGGGGGACAAATGGGGGCGGCCGTGTGCGCCGCGCAGCCGGCGGCTCCCCCCCTCGGTAGGCAGGAGCCCATCTTGGAACGTCCAGAGAGCTGCCGGGCACGGCGGGGCCATTCCGGGCAGCCTTTAGGCTAAACCAGGAAGGCAGGAGTTGCTTTTCCAGAGTTGGTGGAGGAGGTGGATTTTCTCACCCTACAGCAAACCCATGTCCGTTATCTACGGAAGACAATGAATCCAGGATTTGGTTGATCAGCACCTTGCCAGCAAATGTGAAAAGACACATTTTTATTGCTGTGTAGCATCACCGTTTAAACAAGTATGGACATGCAAAAATCAGACCATTACTACTTTGACTTAGAAGAGCAACGACAAGGATCGAAATAATGTATATCTGATCTATATACATCCTCAAGAAACAATGAAAACCAAAACCAAATACTTATCACTACAATACGTAAGAACAGTACAAGATGCAAACTGAAGCTGTTTCAACTAAGTTATGTATGGTATTCCCTGGATAATGTATTTCAACAGTGGTGATACCAATATCATGACTAGAAAGGACTCTATTCTAGTTCATATTAGAGGGCGTTATAGCTGAGATTCATGGGAGATTAACACACCTAAATATAGGTGTCTACGTGAGTACTAGATGTCTAAGCTCCCATTTCAGAGAGCTAAGGCTTTGCTTGCTTAAATGTAGTTGTCTAGTGGCATTTGAGATGCCGTATGGTATCCAGGACACTTAGATGGGGCTGACACAAGACCTATGGAAAACCCATGCCCTTCTGCAGCATGAGCTGGGGACCAGGCAGGATATGCAAGGACATCTCAAGTGGCACTAGAAGCTCAGGTGGCTGAATCTCATCCCTAGTAAATGCAGGTAACGAAGTCTGAGGAGCAATGTTGTGCAGTAGCCACTAGGTGCCTTCTTCGGGGTGAGTGCAATCATTTCTAGGTTCAACTGCCTAATTACTTAGACCACTCCTGGTTATTAATAGACGTTTAAAGCTGAATTCACTCGTCCACACATAGAGGTCTTGTGCCATTCGGGATGCCCTAAGGAATCCCAGATATCTGCAGGGGGTTGGTTGGTGTGATGCAAGATGTGCAGGAGACCTGGAAAAGCAGCTGAAGGCCCAACAGGGTGGTCCAGGGCACCTCAAAAGGCATTAGGCAAGGGTCAGGAGGACTGAACCCACAAAGAATTCCTAGAGGTGTAAAACACTGGAGATTCTTACAGACTGGAGAATTATGTGACTTTCTTTAGATGAGACTGCCCAAGGATTCTTGACCCTCTTGTCCGTTCTCCAGATGTATTTAACTGACCGCAGTGCTAAAGAAGAGGGGTAGAACCCAGAGGTTCTGGCTGCACAGCAGGAAACTTTTATTTCAAGTTGCTTGAAACTAATTTTTTGTTCTTTTCAGTCAAATTCAGTTCTTAGGCAAAGTTGATAAATCTGAGCCCGGCCAGTCATACATTTAAGACTTCTTAGAACATCGAAGGGGAAAAGATCAGCTAGAATGTGGACTATTAAAATTTCAGTCCAGGTAATTTAAGAGCAGCCAAATCTGCCTGTTACACTTACTAGAGAGTTAAAAAAATCAGGATCTGAATGATGCAGGAGAAGCTTTGACAAAGCATTTTGCTTCCTGTGTATAATGAATCTTTGTTGCGTGTAGTAATTATATACTTTTAGATTTTCCATTCAAACAAATATAGGTGAGCAGGTAAGCATACTGACTGCAAATAGGTGTGATATAGGATGCTTTCAACCAAGAGCAAATCATTTTGCTTGCTTTTCCTTTCTTTTTCTAGTGTCAGAATTTGCTGTGTGCACTGCCTGGTGACAGACATGGTGGTGCAGTGTCCTGAAACAATGTGGTTATGAGCAAACTGAATGTTACCTTTGCTGATTTTAATGATAACTAGACAGTGCCCCTTCAGTATGTACATACATATAATTATGTTAAGTACAAGTTTTCAGGTATATTCACATTGAAACAACATTTCATGTTTGGTGTACAAAAGTAAACATGCAATTCATCAGGAAGGTTCTGCTGCACTTCACAGTACAGAGAGAGTGAGTAACCAATATTCTTTAACATAATTAAGAAATAGATACGCAGCTAAGGAATTATGATAAAGAAGTAGTTTGCATACTAATCTTAAAAGTACACAGAAAGATGTTTTCATTTAAGTAGTATTTTATTATCCATTATCAAGTTATTTAAGAGTTCCTTCATTGAAATATTTTAGATTATGATTTTAAATACATTGCTACGATAATAATAAAACACTCACAGGACTAGGAAATAGGATTTTTAAAGCTTATTTTTAAGCAGAGGGGAAAAAACCCCACACATTACTAGAAGACTAAACAGGTGATGCATGTAATAGGTGTATAAATTGTTTTATAGAGAACTACAGCTCTGTGGTTGCTGTTTTGCAAGCCTAAAACATAAGCTTTCCCATTAGTATCAAAGTCATAATTGTCTAGATAATTAATTTTGGTTATCTGTTAGAGAAATTTGCCTTGTGAGATACTTCAGGTAGCATATTTCAGTGCTCTTAATGACTGGAGGCAGAGTTTTGCTCCTTGGTGTGACATCTGAAGAAGTACTCCTAAACACAGAGAGAGGCAAAGTCATAGAAAGGTTCATTGCATTGATGGATCAAAGGGAGCAGAAAGACACATGATGATCATGAGGGAATTGGACAGCCTTGAGATCACGTGTCATGGTTTAACCCCAGCCAGCAACTGAGCCCCAGCCGCTCATTCACTCCCCCCCGGTAGGACGGAGGAGAAAATCGGAAGGGTAAAAGTGAGAAAACTCGTGGGTTGAGATAAAGACAGTTTAATAGGGAAAGCAAAAGCCGTGCACGCAAGCAAGGCAAAACAAGGAATTCATTCCCTATTTCCCATCGGCAGGCAGGTGTTCAGCCATCTCCAGGAGAGCAGGGCTCCATCACGTGTAACGGTGACTTGGGAAGACAAACACCATCACTCCGAACGTCCCCCCTTCCTTCTTCTTCCCCCAGCTTTATGTGCTGAGCATGACGTCATATGGTACGGAATACCCCTTTGGTCAGTTGGGGTCAGCTGTCCCAGTTGTGTCCCCTCCCAACTCCTTGTGCACTGCCAGCCTACTCGCTGGTGGGGTGGGGTGAGGAGCAGAAAAGGCCTTGACTCTCTGTAAGCACTGCTCAGCAGTAACGAAAACATCCCTGTACTATCAACACTGTTTTCAGCACAAATCCAAAACATAGCCCCATACTAGATACTATGAAGAAAATTAACTCTATCCCAGCCAAAACCAGCACACGCGGCACAACACGCAGTGCCAGCCAGGGAAATGGCAGGGGAGACGTGAGCTGTCACAGCTGTGTTACCACCAGAGCGTGCAGCACTTTCCATATCCCATGGCATGTGGTGCTGCATGCTCCTTTCCTCCTCCACCTTCACTGCTGCTTCATCCAGCCTAAAAAAAATGTATAATGGGGAAAAAAAAGATTTAAAAGTCACAGTAAACCAGAAAATGTGATAACGGAAAATTCAATAGGACATTGCTTAGGCATTAACATCAAGTTTCCCTGATAATTTTCTATTAAAGCAACAAGTTAGGTAGCAAAATATTTTCCACTTTAATAAAAGTAACCAAAGCAAATGATTCTATATGAAAAAATAAGAAACAGAAAAGTGACATTGCTGCAATAAAAACATTTAGGAAGGAAATAACATATAATGTAGAATTTAGAAATCCGACAGCCCTTCAGCTTGGATATTACCTTATTCACTATAATATCCATGCATACAGAAGCATCCCCAACAGCTAGTGCCACTGCAGCAAATAACATTTCTCATCTGTTAACACTAGCGTCAACTGACACAATTCTAAATTTAAGAAGCTTATGAGAACATAACATTTCTAAAATTAATCATGCAAAGCATTTCCATGACTTGAGACTGCAGCAAGGATCCAGTGAAAACTGTACTTGGTTTGAACTGGGAAAGAACTGCCTGAACTAGGTGATGAGGTTTACTGTACCTTTCAGACCACTAGTCTGTGGGTAGAAATATATGATGTACATAAACATCAGCTAATTCTGTTTTCATTATTAAAATGTATAGTCTAAAGAAACAAAAAAATGGACGATTAGACAATAATCACTAATTCTATTAATGCCATCACACACATCAATGTGTTAGGTGTTTTGCATAACTTCTGGAAAGTCCTTTGTTGTGCCCAAGGGGACACCATGATTGAAAAGAACTAGAATAATCGCAGTTATGAACACTGCATGTTTAATTAGCCTAGAAAGGAAAAAGAATAAACCAAAACAAGCACGCAAAAAAAGCCATAGAGAGGTTATTTCAGCTACAAATCTCAGTGTCTTTTTCTGGAGAGCTTTCAGTAGAGACTCTCTTTCTCCACACATGTATTGCTTTTTTATATATCACTAAAAATGTTAGAGAGAAGCAAAGATGAATCCTTGGCTAATCTAAAGAGTCTATAAATTTAGAGTCTAAGTCCTTGACCTGTACGTTAGCTACCTAAAGCATGATTTAGACAAAACAGTCCAAGTCCAGACTATGATTCAGGATGTCTTCCATCAGCTGCTTCTACTTAAACCCGTTAGGGGCCTTCATTTAAGGTTCTTGGAGGTGTCAAGAGCTCTGCTTCTGTGCACGACCAGATCTGCCTGGCCCCCGCAACTCAAACCCTCTCAGTTTAGGACAGATCATGTCGAAAACCAAGAGCATCCTTCTGTTTAATTTCTTGTGGGGCTTCATTTACATTCCGTACACAGAAACAGGAGCAAAAAATGCACTGTCTTTTGAAGAAAATAAAACACCAGGAAAAGAAGAGATTGCCTAAGTGCTGTATGATAGTATAGTAATTAGACTATGAAAATGAGAACTGGATGCACTATGTACTCTCTATGAGGGGGTTAAATTCCCACTTGCAGAGATGCCACTCAAAGGCAGGTACTGGAAGTGTTTAGACTAGTTTCCTTCAGAGCATGTCTGGTTTAGAAGGGTCTGCAGAACATTACTCCATACGAGCTACGAAACACTCCCAATATCTTAAGCAAACTTAAGGCAACGTAAGGCAAACTCAAGGCTTAGTAAGGACTAAAAGCCACAGCTATATTCTACCAAGGAAGAAGCATCACCAGGGTAGGAAGCATCGCTGCCTTGCAGACTCCTGCACCGCGTGAGTATTTGTTAAATAAAGCACCCAGGGAAGTCCCAGAAACAAGAGTTTCCTAAAAGTTTCTTTAATTATTCCAAACCCTTCAGACTTGCTAACGGCAGCCAGTGTTTAATGAAAACAAATGGCTTCTGCATTATTTTTGCGAGTTTAAAAGACAGCAAAAAGCTGAAAAGCTGCAAGACTTAGAGCTGTTACCGGCTTTGAAGGGGCTGTCTCATCACGTGCAACAACCCTCCCTGCTCCCAGAGGGAGCCGCGACCCCCTCGCACCCACCCGCGCCTCTTCGCGTGGATTCCGCGGCGGCCCTCCC
>NW_009208173.1:0-23355 GCF_000690835.1 Fulmarus glacialis
TGGTGCTTGGTTGTCGACTGGGGTTAAACAACAGCACACATCAACATGCAGGTGAAGAAATTTATACAGTTGATTTTGACTTCTTTTGTGCCCTGACTTGTAACTTAATTTGAACCCGCATTGTAAAGTTGACATGAAAATGTACCAGCCTAGGCATAAATCCACTCATCAGCATTTTACCATAATGATTGATGATAATGGACAAGACTAATGATAATTTACTTGCCCGTCAAAAGAATTTCTCACCCCAGGCAAATGGGCAATTAGAACTTTGCAAGACTGACTTAAGGTTAGTTATTTGTGAATTGCTTCACTTTTTAATGTTCTATGATAATGTTTGTCGTATTTTTAAAAAACCTATGTTTGCAACAATTGCTGCGTTTGAAAATTGCTTTTCTCTGTAGTTGTTTTTATCTTTTGAATGGGAGCTACTGATTTCTCTATTAATGTCCTACTGAACACATTAAGAATATTTTTCAAGACTCTTCAAGTTGCTAGGAAAATATCCATGGAAAATGGATAATTTCTTCTTTTTAACACCCTCCTGAATATCAAATTTTGGAAAACCTCTATGTTTTTGGTTAGTAATTTAATACAACACTATTTGGTGGCACTAAAACAAAAGAAAACTGTAGAACTTGTTTGCTGATATATCTGATCTATTGGTCATGGATGCAATATATAAGTATTACCACTTTTCTATTAGCACAAACTCATATTCTGAAAATTTGGCTCTGAGTTTAATGCCATGTGGTGAAATTGCGATTCGTTACAGGCTCACTGGCATTGGAATGATGAAAATGTTCTCATGCTTCCTTTCTACAAAGATTTCACTTTCACACAGTTTTGTTTCATAACTAGCTGTGTTCTTAGATATGGATGAAATATCCATACTGATGGTTGGTGGTGGCTGGACTGGAAATACCAGTTCTGACTGGGGAAGTACACCAGTCAAAGTTGCTTTGTTGTTTTGATAGTGTCCTAGTTAATTCTAAAACTCATCTCACTTAAATGTCACAGTCTGAAGTTTAGATTTCCAGTCTGGATTAGCTGTCTAAGCACTCTCTGTATATCACAAAAAAGCCACAAAAGTCCCTCTGAAAGGCTATTCATCCCATTTTAAAACAGTTTCTGAGAGGGAGTGGAGTGATGGACTTCTCTATAGAAGTGCCTGCCTTCATTCCTCCAACCCTGTGCTTTTGATCACACCTCTCACCCTGGCCCCTTGTTTGGACTATATCCAGGTCTTGCCAGTTCTTCCTATGGCATCTGTCACAGATGTTATTTCCTCTCCTTACGTGCTCCTAAAACTCTTACTCCACATTCTTTCCAACTGAAGTGCTGTGGTTTGAATATATGGAATATGAAGGCTGAATTTAAGAACTCAGACTGTTGTGTGTACACACCTTTTATGAGTTTATATGACCAAGAGTCACATTAAACAGAACCCTAGTGCATCCACTGCTCTGTGGAGCTTCCCATATCGTATGCCCTAGGAGAAACCACATCAGTGTTCTGCTTTGTCTTCTGTCACTTGTTTGTGTTTAATCCTAGTGAGGAGTTAAACTTCTCTTCCCTGAGCCAATCTTGCAAAAGTCTGGCCCATCTTAGCCAATAAGAGCATACTTTTGTTTATATGCCTGGTGTCAGAGTCCGAACAACTTGGAAAGACTAAAATATCTCCTCAAACCATCAGATACAAATTTTGCAACAATAAAAATTCCCCGAAGTATGAATGCTACAGAAAGGAAGTTAGTAATTTTGCTATTAAGTGCTGTATGTAAAGGACAGAAAACTGACTTTGCGGAAGGACTAACATCTTCTTGACAGATACAATTGGCGGATTTTTTCTATTCCCTACCTTAATGGATGACACCTGTAAAAAAAGTAAATCTATTTTTAATGGGATAGTCTGCCTAAATGACCCAATTTCAGGAAGAGTGCACTTTCATGAATATTTATTTAATATGAAAACACTAAAGTAAACTAGAAACTACATTCTATAAATAAAAACAGCCCAGAGGGTCAAACAGTGATAGACTGTATGATATGAAAGCTAATTTAGTATTGCTTTATGTGCTATGTTAGCAAAACAGATAGTGTGTGGCTGTTGCTCACTACAGCAGTCAAGAGGTCTTTTGTTAGCTTTGCACAGGCAGCAGGCAGCTTCTGGGTACCAAGGAGTGGTTGAAGCAGATACCATGTTTTAAACATGTCTTCTAATTGCTTGCTGTAAAAATTCCTTCTATGTAAAAATTCCTTCTATAGAATTCTTAACATTCATTGTCAGTATGGGTTGCCACTCCAGTTTAGAACATGTTTAGACAAGAGGTGCTTTTGAGAGGGCATGGAGAGACAAGTCCCTGCTTATCCTCCAGATTCTTGTTAGTCAGTTTGATTCCATCAAGATGTTCCTGCTTAGTGCAGACTCTTTTCTATGGCAAAACAATTACCAGTGTTCTATAGGGTGTCCTTAGGAGGTGAACTTAGTAGCATTAGACAGCATTTGAGGATATGCAATTATTATGTTCCACGTACCTATAACTGTATTGACAAAATAACTGGCATAGTGAATCTAGTCTTATTCAATTGCCACAATCAAAGGAGTTATGTAGGCCTACCATGTCATGTTTGTATTTTCTTAGACTGGGCATTTTTGTGTGCAGTTTATTTCTAAATATATTATACCAGGAGGATCTGAATGTGAAAAGGATCTAGGAGCGGGCCACAAACTACTGTCATAATACGCATTAGAACTAGATAAGTATCCTTGTGTCTGTTATGCTTACACAGGCAAGGAAGTGATCTAGATAATGAGAAGACCAGCAGTAGAGCAGAGTGAAGAATCCTACCTGGATATTTATACCTCTTTCAAATGAGTGTACAGAATCATTTAAAATAACAATTATTTTAATAATTTTATCATAAAACTGTATTGTAGCCAGAAAACCAACATATCTAAACTCTTTATCTTTGCTCCAATTATAAGCAATTATATTTATCAGATTCCTATAAAATTCTTAAATTTTTTAATATAAGTTTAGCTCTTTTTTATATGTAAGTGCCAACATACTTCATACATGACCAACGTTGAATTTGATGCTTTTTTCGTTCAATCACATGTAGTTAATCTTAAGATTTTTCTCTGTTGTCTTTCAATACAGTAATATACCTTCATTTATGGAATACTCAGCATTTGAGGCTAGGCAACATGTGATATCACTTCTTTTTTTATTTAAGCAACACCAAATCACCACTTTTTTTGATTTACAAAATACAAGTTTGAATGACAACATTTATAGGAAGTGTGTGAGAACTGCTTTCCTACACAGAGACAAGCTATAGCCAAACCATCTGGTTCCGTGAGACAGTAACTCCTGAACCCACTAAATTCTTGTAGGTTCTGTGTAGCTGACTGGCCTGGGAGCCTTTCCTTGCAGAAACCCAAGATACTGCCAGTTAGGTTATCATTGGTAACTTACTGCATGAGAGCTAAAGCTCTCCATAGTATCTGTGGGAACTCACCAGCTGCTGGAGCCACTTCCTCATGGGAGACTGCTGATCAGATTCATTTTCTCCTTGTCAAGTACCAATTCCTAGCTCAAGCTATTTTAGTAATCACATAAAGTAGCAAATCTCATTGTTTTTGTCTTACCTTGAGGATGGAGAATATTTTACACGCTGTTGTTCTCCACATTTTTAAAATTGCAGGAGGTACAGGAAGAAGACACATTTTAAGAGCTGGAGAAAATGCTTTATAGTGGGAGATTTTAATAGCTCAATCTGTTTATCTTATCAAAAGAAGATTGATAGGTAACATGATTACAGTGTGCAAGTAAATTCACAGGAAAAAAATACTGGGTATTAAAAAGCTTTTTTAATTCAAGCACAGAACCTTGGTAGAAACTAATGCTGGAATCTTAAACCAGATAAAACAAGTTGGAGTGAGGCGCAAATTCTCACTGGTAGATATCTTTACCTACTGGAGCAAACTCTCAAATTGGGACTCCATGTCTTGTGGTATCTTTGAAATGGGACTCTGTATACACTGGCAAAAACCATGTCATTGTACTAAATAAGAGTGTGAGTGGCATGTTTAATGACCTATGAGCTGCAGGAAGCTAGCCTAAACATTTTACGAATACTTCTGGCCTTACCCTTTATGAAATCTATGCAATGCCAAAATTCTCTTCTGTTGGAGACATATTGAGCCCACATGCTGAGTTTGTAAAAACAGTTATGCACATGCTGAACCTTAGTGGAATCCAAGATACTCAAAACTCAAAAAAAAAAAAAAAAAGAGGGAATTTTTTATTTGCCAGGACTTTTAATATCATTTTTGCATGACATTTTACAGCAAAGATTCTTATGCTGAGGTTCACTGCTAGTCTGCTCACCTCTTGCAGCTGGTCATTTGCAGAGGGTCTTGTTTCTTTGTTTTCCCCCAGCAACATGCAGTAACAGAAAAGACAAAATATTCTTTGACTCCACTGAAGTCAAAGACACAACTCCAACAAGCTGTGACAGGGCTAAGATTTCACCCTAATATTTAGCTAATATTTTTGTCTTGATATATACAATGCCTGTACTTCTCACAAAGGTTTTAAGATTTTATATGTTTGCAGATGGAAGGCCTTGGACTGCACAGTTGTGAATGAAAGGAAGGCTAGATTATGAGATGATCTCTGTGAATACAAGACGGATTGCTATGAAAAATATTATAGGATCTTATTTTATAGTATGCGATATTTTACTTACTGTGATTTTATTGTTATGAGAGTATGGTAGCACATTAAAATGTAGGACTACATAAGAATAAACTGCACGTGGGAGCATCTGGAATGTCTCTATACATACTATGAATATTTTTATTTAAAAAAATCACCAAAATAAGAGAATCACTCTTTCTTATTTTACCAGTGTACAACTTTTTCCTAGATTGATGCCAGTTTTTCATTTTGAAGTCCCTTTTCTGCATCCTTTCTGTCGTACATCCTAATCTCCCTTTTTATAACACTGTCTCAGAGTGATTCATTTGTGACAGTCACAGAAGCATGCACTCCAACACCCACACGCAGGTAAATCTGCTGCGGTGATATATTTTAATTACAGATTTAGTCAGAAGTAATTAAGGTTTTATGTCACAGGGATAGCGGAGATTTTTAAAAATTCATGTGGTTTCAGTCTTTGTGAGTGTGCAGTTTGTGACACAATGGCTTGCAAAACAGGAATGACCCCTTAGTGCTGTTAGATTAATTAATAGAAAGAGAATAAACTTAATGGAGCTAGAAAAGTGCAAAAAATTGTGTTTTTTCCACTGTATATCACACAGATGGAATGGTCGTCCTGGGATTGCGGCGGGGGACAGTAATTGCATTTTAATTACAGTGCTGATGGCTTCTGCTTCCTACCAGATGGAAGGCCCTTTTAAAATAGAGGCACAATAGCAAGCCTCTGCTTATTTTCTCTTCTGATGCTGGCTAACATAAAGTGACACAAGACAAAAGCTATTATGGGATAGTTTGATCAGAAAGACTTTATTCAGTGCTATAATACTTTCTAGTATGAAGAAAATCCATTCTCTGCCACTATTAAAAAGACTTCTGTCTAGAAACTAAAATGAAAATATGCAGGGAACTACCTACTACTTTTATTAGTAACAATCATAGTTAATCACATTGTTGCTAGGTTGATAATATTTATAGAAGGAAAGATAGGTAACTGAGACTTCCTTTGTTTAGAATGCTTACCAGAGATGGTTCTTAGGATGGCACTATACAGAACAAGGTGTGGGTTAGATTGAAGTTGAACAAAGTTTTCTCTATGATGTCCTTTATTTTACAAATATTATTGGCAGTTAGCAAACGTAAAAGTGCTGATTATTGAGAAACTGATGTTGCAGAGAAGGGTTAGATCTGTAAATAGTGTGAAAATTACATTCAAAGCCATTAAATTGCATTAAGAAGCATACCTTTGTAGATGCACATACAGTATTCATAAGTGAATAAATGAATTATATTTAATAATATTTCACCTTTTGGTCATAGTTTAACTGCTATATATATTAGTTTTCTTCAGCAAGATGCCCTCCCACTGTCATTGCATCTTCGAGACTACCGCCTCTGCTATTTTTTATTGTAAAGATATATATGAGAATCTTTTATCTATGCTTTGAGTCTTAAAAAAGTGCAGGTGGCAATAAATAAATTTGCTTCATAGTTAATGTATAAATGATTTATTAAGCTGCTTCTTTCTGCCAAGGGTCACTCTCTGCAATTTGTATGTAAGAAATGCAATATTATTACTATTATTAAATAGTAATATTATTTAATACTTGTAATAATTAATAAAAATTAGCACATTGTAGCTCAGAAAGATGACTTTCAGTGCTATGCTGCCAGCAACTCAGCTGCCTCCCGGGCAGTTTCCAATTAACCCACTGGAGTAATCTCCATGTTGTCAAGAATTTATGCTCAGAAAAGACACTGAGCAGGCTGTCCAAGGTACATGCTTGGAGAATGTGAAAATGGAGGGAACTGGGGAGAGATTGGAAGGGTCCAGACGAAGGGTTCATGTTGTCCATTCTCTAGCTCTGTGGAATTTGAATACTGGCAATAGTGGAGCATCTCCAGTTGGATTATTCTTGATAAAAATATATTTGCATAAGCATTTATAGAACCAGTATTTTTGCAGGCCATTAATACACTCATCATTTTCTTCCATAACAAATTTATGTCTAATTTTTTACTACTACAGTCCAAAAGGTCACTTTAGTATTACATTAAAGGTTCAAAAAATGAATTGAAAAAATGCAAGTGAAAGATCAAGTAAAATATTCAGTGGTTTCCTCACTTCGGTCTTCATGAAATTGTAATCAGTTAATTTTTTGTAATCAGTTAAAGTAGAAGGGCTTGCAAGCCCTTTGGAAGAAGGTCTCAGAATTCTGAGTGATCTTGACAAAACTGCAGGAATGATTCTGTAATGGCAAGACCAAAGCATTACTTTTAGGAAGGAGAAATAAGTCTTGAGTACAAGATGTAAAGTCACTGGTTAGGGAGTTGTACTATCTGAAAGGAGGAGGGCGATAGAGAAATAAAAGCTGAATTTCAATTATTGTAATTGAACGGCAAAAACAGGAGATATTTTTCCGAAATGTGTAACTAGGAGTGTTGTGTTTAAGACATGAGATAATTTTTACAATTTACCTCAGGCTGGTGATGTTAAAATGGATAACATCTCTCGCTTTAGGGTTTACTTCAAGAAAGATACAGGTAAACTTGATGAAGTTTCAGAGGAGAGCAGTCTAAAGATACCATTTACAGTAGTCAATGGTTCTTCATATTTTCATGTCATAGGATTTTACTCACAGCAAAAGATTTAAATTAGATTTAAAAGGTTTTTCTAATTACAGGGATAATTAGTGAACGGAACAGACTGTCTAGGTCATGAAGCCTCTTTCATTAGAGGCTTTAAAGACATTCTCATTATCTAACGAGGGATGTGTGGTCAAGATGAAATCACAGTGATATGAGTATATGGGGTAAATATCTGTGAAGAGTAGTTTCGGTCTATGTCAGTGTATTCTTTGTCAGTGTTTATTATTATCTCTTGTGGTCCCACAATTACCTCTGTGGTCCCTTACAGCTCTTCATTCCTTATGGTTCTTGCTTATTTGGTCTTGTGCTCTTCCTCTAATTACCTCTGTATTTTTTAGTTTCTATGAAAATGTAAAACGACAGTAGCAAAAACACACTTCATGTGAGATAAAAAACATGCCTCCTATGAGATGCAAGATTTTAAAGTATTGAAAATTATGTTTCCATTGGGAGTTTGTGAAAGTGGTATAAAATGTGAGTTTCATGTTCGAGCAGCTTAAAATGTGCGCACAAATTTTTTGTACTTCACATTCAATTCAGAAAAACACTGATGTGTTGAAGAAGTCAAGAGAAAAACTACAAAAGTAATAAGGAAATGGCAAATAATTATTTGCTATAATAGAGTGAAAGATCTAAGACCATGGTGCAGCAAAGAAAACATATGCTGAAAGGTATAAATAGTTACGCTGACATCAGGATTAGCGCATCATTTGGTTAAATGCTCCCCTGGGTAAGAATTGATCAAATAATGTCTAAGATTGGGAAGGGTACATGATGATGCCCTGTAAATATTTAAAAGGTAAAAAAACCTAAGGGAAAGAATTTTGAGACAGTATCAGAAACTATTAAAAACTAATGGAGTGAAAGAAAATACTACCTTTGTGCAATATCAGGAAGTTAAAAATATCCAATTACATTTGAGGATGAAGATTTTATCATGAGATCAATAGATTTTAGAACAGTTTTCCAAGAGTAGTGGTGCATAAAAACACAAAGGTCATAGTACGAGGTCAGAAAAAATGTCCATCTATAACGATCTCTTGTGGCCATCAGCAGATGTTTATGTTAGAAAATAAAAACAGGATGAGAAAAAATAGAAGCTACACTACTTAACATTTAAAAATCAGAAACAAACATTAATAGAAAAAGTATTGTAAAAACAATGCAGCATTGATTGTTGGAATGGTGTACATGACCTAACTGTTTTTTCATTCTCCAATTTCAAAACATCAGTCTTAGGAAATGTGATTTCATCATAAAATTAATTGAATGAAAAATGTGTTCTAGAATGCTCTAAGAATTCTATTTGGGGAGTCATCATGTTGGTTTGGGTGATGCTTCATTGTGGTAGAGAACACCACAATAGAGATTATTCCTCATTATTCCATTATCTGTGCATATTTTGGTTTTATTTGTAGACCTGCTGTTAAATGCAGGTGCTGGGAAGACATCATGTTGACTCCAGCTTCTCTGGAAACAACAGGAAAAAGTATTTGCTAAGTAGAAATTAAGTTTAGACTTATTACTAAAGGACAACTAACTAACTATTAGTATGAGATGAAATTTAGAGTAGTCCCATACAGGAATAATTCAATAAAATGCATGGTACTTATTATGTTATTTCATTGTGAAATTGAGGTTTATAGCATTATTTGCAAAGATCTGAAATGGCTAAGAACTTCCCAGTATCAAGCTCCTTATATAAAGACAATTTTACAGGTATATTATTTCTGGCATTAAAATTATAAAATTCTCTCACACATTATGCACAGACTAGAGGACGAAGATGGCTTTAAACTTGCAAGAATTAATATACTGTTCTTTATGTGAAATTTGCTACTAACCATCACCACACTTGTGGGTACTTCATATGATAAATATCTTATGTTTTCAGTATATGTATATACAAAAGTATATACAAAAGTATATGTACTTTTGTACTGAAATGATTATGATAATCTGGCTTCCTGGATTTCAAAATACAAAATCATAAGTTTCCTTTTGTTCTAAGATAGAGTGCAATTGCAAAAAAATATTTAACTCCCAAAGGACTGTGGCAACATTAGCAGAGATGCTGGATATTTGTATTAAATATGTATTTAAATTGTTCATATTATGTTTCAAGTAATAAGTAGTAGAAGATTCATCTAGATACCATGGTAATAGGTATCAAGAAACAAATATTTGACATGTGTATATCCATATTTAGGCAAACTGATAATTTCTGGCACCATTATAAATTTCTACATTGTAGAGAAAGTTTGCCAGCAAGGAACAGAAGGAGTATTGACTTTTTACTATAATGACATTTCTATCAAATTAATTATAAACTTGGGAAATATTAATCTAATTGAAATAATAGTGCTAAAAGAAAAATACAGTTAGTTTTTTTTTCCCTGACAGTTTAATGGTTCACAAAAAGTGAAGGACTTGAAATACAAGAGTATTAGAGAAAATAATTGTTAGTATTATAATAATTCATATGAATATTGTTGAAAAGTATTAAAAATATCTATGCAGCTATTAAAACTCCATCTGACAACTGTGGAAGTAATTTATTTTTTATTACTAATAAAGAAAGTAATATAAATAAATAATAAAGAAAAATGTATGTGACTTATTAATTTATTACCAAAACATGTGTCGATCAGCAATCCATCATATTTAAAATTTTAAAATCTATCAAATTTAAAATTTTCATAAAAATGGCAATAACCAAATTACAATGGGATTCACCTTCCTGTCATGTTTGTATTTGCCAAACTAAAGAAAGTGTGTTCTAAAATAGATTACATTGTTTAAATTAAAGATTGGGATACTTAAAGATTCTAATGATGTTTCTCTAAAGGAACAAAAGACACTATTTGCCAGGTTAGTTGAGGCCTCAGGTAGATGCATAAGACTAGCTCATGCTCAGCTGGACTGCACTAAATCCGGGGTAAAGGCCAGAACCCGAGAGAAAGCTGGGAAGTTAGGAAGTGCTCAGCAACATTAAGCACTGGATTTAAGTGTAGAATAGTGTAAATGAACACTTCTGTTAAAGCACAATAGACACACACAGAATTGGGAGACTAGTTTGTGTAAAGAAAACATTGACAAGAAGGCAGTGGCACACACCTTGTTTGCACCTTTAGTGAAGATAATGATCTGAAAACACTGAACTTGGATGTTGATGCTGTTTTCTTTGCAGGTGCATCTGAAAAATGTAACACTGAGTGCTGTTGACCCAAAAGGGTTCCCTTCAGTATTCATGGCATCTTCTGGTTTACATATAAACATTTTCTTAGCAGTCTGCTAAAAGACTTTATCACCTTATTTTGTGTTGATTGTCTAAATAATGGCCACATACAGACTGGGAAAGAATGTAGTTTAGAGTAAGTTTAGTAAGTGGTTGATTCTTGAATCAGGTAGTTTACTTATGGGTGCACCACGTGGATCTTTGAAAGAGTAGTTAACCTCGGAATGACATGGGATGATAATTTTTTGCCTAATGCATTGCACAGTTTACTGAAGATTTCTTGGAGGATAGACTGAAATCTTCTTTCTCTGCACCACAGAGCTCCTTAGTGGCTGTCGCTGCATATTCATTTCCATACAAGCAACACATATGTTAGATTACACTTTTGTAAGAGGACTAGCTTGTGCACTGCAGCACTCGATTTCAGTCCCAGCATTGCTCCTCTTGGTTTATCTTCCTTATTGATCACTCACAAGAAAAAGAGAGGAGCATAAGAAGGAAGCCTCTGTGAAGCACAGTACTCTAAGGTCAGCACAACAGGGCTTCCAAACATGGATCCTTCTCCTGCATCAGCACACCTTTGAATTCGTGAAAGGGGACACAAATTTCATTTTAAACAGCTGGATGTGGTAAGCATTAACAGTTCATAGTTTTCTTGATAAGTGATCCAAAAATGGGTTGAAGTGTAATGTCTTAATGTATAAACAATACTAACAGGTCCTGACTTTTATTCAAGGCTGCTTTGGGCCCAAGAAATTGCTTGGCTGACTCTTAAATATTAGGATGGGCTTTCTATGCTGTAACTGTATTAGATTCAGGGGGGTTGAGGTATCTAGAACTTGATTAATTTCTCTGCAGGTTCTGGATCTGACCGTGTGAAAAAAATTGCACCACTAGTGAAAACAGCATGAAGCTTGTTTTTTGTTAGATTTACAAGAAGGCAAATAATTGGTGCCACTTTAGTATTTTCAACTTTCTCTTGAGAGACAGGTAGTATTTGCAGGCAAAAATTGCTTTTTCTGCCTGTGGGTAGGTGGGCAATACTGAAGCAATTTGGGCCTGGTTGTTAACTATAAAATAAAATTAACCCCACTCTAAATTCTTTGCCATACTCCAGAGTTGGATGTTGGAAGCAGAGCTCTTTTGCAACAGTGGCATGCTGTGATTGAGATCTGCACACACCCTTTAGCACAAGTCCTGTTGTTAATCTGGGCTTTCTAAAAATATAGATACGCTTGGTTATCTGTCCCTGTTCAGGAGTTGGCTTTCTGCAGGTTTTTCTAAATTGCAGTTCTTACTCTGTGCTCTGAAAGAGCTTTGTCTGTGTAAGGATGCAAAATATATTAGAAGGGAATGCTTTTAAAAGCAACTGATACTTCTGAATGATATTTTACAGAGAACTGTATTCCCCTTGTAATGGCAGTGTTAAGTCCACCTTTATATCAAACTTTTGGTATAAAAGTATTATCAATTTGGTTTTTTCCATTGTTTCTATAAAATGTATTACTGTACTATGACTGCATGTTGTTTGTTTTTATCTTTATCACATAGCAAAGATAGTGTAAGAGTTACACAGAAATGTCTCTTTTCCAGAAATGTATTTATTTAGGTATTCATTTGCAAGTTCTCCATATGTTGATTCATCACTGAAGCAGGCAACCCTTGTGTAAAGGAGGCCTACATAAAAAATACGGTAAACATATAAAAGACATTTATCAGAGAGTAGCTAAATGAACCCTGCATAATAAGAAAGTGATAAACTCCTTTGTATTAATTGCTAAAAGCAGTGATTCTATTTGACAGAGCACTGAACTGAGACTTAGGAGATGATATTCACTGGCTACAGCAAATTTGCTTATCGGCTTGCCTCATTTTCCACATCTATATAATGGGAAAAATGCTATTGACTTTTTTTGTAAAGCAGTTTTAAGATTTAATGCTAAATAATGCCATGTATGAGATATGTATTGTTTATAATATACTGAGCATAGAAATACAAAACCAAAGTGACACTTTGTGTCTAGAAACTATCTGGAGTAAGGATTTGCAAGTCTTCAGGAGAGTGCGTTCCAGATTTATGGCCTTTAAAAAGCACTGATAGAAATTTAGAGTGCTTAAACTGGGGAATCAATAATAACAGGAACCACATAGCTATGATGCTCACGATAGGACACAGAGAGAGGACTGTAGCTCTGTACCAGTGCCCTGAATTGCTTTCAATTTATTCTTGAGTCCAAACAAGAACTGTTCCATTATGTAAATAATGTTTCACTTCTGTACAACTTCTGAAGGTTTTAAGTGTTGGCTGTATTTTAATTTGATTACATATAGCAAAGAATTAAGAGGTGCATGTCTGTGTTGTAAACACAGTGGTTATATTACTCATTTGAGAAATAAAGTAGTCTGTGGGTAGGTAAAAAATGCTTCAGAAGATAACCATTCTTACTTTGTTGTTTACTATTGGTACTCTGATCCTTCATTACATCACACAGGATGAGTATGAGCGTGTGTGTGAATCCTCTTACAAGTATCTTCTCCAGCATTACAGGCACAATATATCATTCTCTTTTCCAACAATTCTACATAGATTTACTTCTAAAAACAGATATTCCCTGAACAGAAAATCAGTTCCATACTGCTCATTCCCATGTCCTAACCTATTCAGTCAGGGTGGTTATTTAGAACATCTTCCACAGTACATGTCAATGAGCTTGATAAGCACAGACAAGATAGAAATTATGATTACGAAAGGCCATGTAAGATTTCTTTCCTGCCCACAACAGCTTCATTATGCTTTGAAACTTCCTGTTTTGAGTTCTGCTCTTCCTTAGTTTCCTGAGTCACTTTCTAGGCCAATCTATCATCAATAGTTTTCTGGTGTGATTGCCTGAAAATAAGTTCATGTAGGTCAGCTTTTTGAAATACAACATTTGAGAAATACAAGTAAAATGAAGCCTGATTAAAACCTCTTGAAACCAAGTGTCCTAATTTAGATAACACTCTCCCTACAGTTTTTTAGAGTACATGGCTCTTTCAATTTTTGTTTTGGTTGATTAATCAATATTTTCTTAGAAAGATCTATTGCTCTTAAAGGAATGTGTTTTATTAAAGACAATTCTTAAAGAAAATGGTCTAATGATTCCTTACAGAGAAGCCTCTTTTCAGTCACACTTTTTGTGCATAGAACTATCTGTTTTTATCTCAAAGACTGTGCATGCATTTACACTACATGGCTAGAGTATTTCTTTATTGACTGCTTCTGTTCTTGAATATCTCAAAATCTTCCCATTAAGTAATATTTATTACCACGAATGCTTACAGAGGACCTGTTCAACTGTAATGTGTATCAAAGGGAAGAGAAGCAAAAAAATTACTATGGTTATCATGATCCAAATGACATTTATTTGGTACACATCCATAAGAAAATGTGTAAAAAGAGGTGACAATTTTTTATGTGAGGAGCAGTCTACAAACTTAGCCTTCATTAGACCATCATGTCTACAAGAGTGTTACAGCAAGACTTTCATTTAGTGTTTGTACAGAAGAAAATTGTTTACCAATTAAGTTGCAGCCAAGGTCAGTGAGATGGAAGAAAAATCTGAGAGAAGTACTTAGTATTAAATACAGGCTGTAGCCAGATGTCTACTGTTTTGACTTGGGTCAGCTTGTGTTTCATTTCTCCCCCTCTAATTTTTGGAATAATATATTATTTGATGCCAGGTACATTGGTTCATGTACTATAACCAGAAATATAATTTTTTTTCCCTGGCATTTGACATAGTTCTGGAATCAAAGAGTGAACTTCTGTATTTCAGCATTTATTAGGGATTACTGTATATCTGTGGTGAATTTTGTCTTGTTGGATAGAATGCTGCATATTTGTGTCAATATGCATACCAGATAGGTTATTCATATGTGCTGGTTCATATGCAGAACTATAATTGCACACTCATTTCTTTACTTCACTGCATTAAAATTCTCAACCACAGTGTTTCATTAATAGGTTTATTGCCCTAATAAGTTTCAGTGAACCCCAGTAAAAGAATATTAACTGTTGTAAGTAGATTTTAAAAGTTTAGATATAATAACCTGTAGATAAAATATTTAATTATTGTAGTATCCTGTGCCTTCCAGAGACTGTAAGGGGTGTAGAGGAGTGAATTTAAGGTAGGCAAGACTGATATTCTCTTCAGAGGTTCCAAGTGATACATCCATTACTATTAGAAATAGGCTAGAGTCGAATTTCCAGAGAAATCTGGCTCATCAACAGCTGAGAGAAAAAATCTTATATATCTTATTTCTGAATAAAATTGACACTTACATCTTCACCCACCAATGTCAAAGGTAAGTCCGGAAAAGAGAGGACAACATGATGCAACCTCCTGAGAGGAGGCACAAATGTAAAAAGAACCTTGCTCTTAGACTTCAGGAGAGCAGACTTCTGTCTGTTCAGAGATCTGCCTGGAAGAATCCCATAGGTTACAGCCCTGGAGAGAAGAGGCATCCAGGAAAGCTGGTTGATTTTCAAGGATCACATTCTCCAAACTCAGGAATCATCCATCCTGACGAGAAGGAAATCAGATAAAGACAGCGGGAGTCCTGCATGGATGGACAAGTTGCTCCTGAAAAAGCTCAAACATAAAAAGGAAACGTACAAGAGGTGGAAGAAGGGATGGGTGACCTGGGAGAAATATAGACTCTGTTTGAACATGCAGGGATAGGGTTAAGAAGGCCAAAGCCCACCTGGAGTTGAATCTGTCCAGGGACTTGAAGGGCAACAAGAAGGGTTTCTGTAAGTATTTCAGAAGTAAAAGGAAGACAAGAGAAAATGTGAGCCCACTGCCAAATGGGGCAGGGGATCTGGTGATAAATAACACAGAGAAGGCCAAGGAACTTTGACCTTCTTCTCAGTCTTTGTTGGTAAGACTGGTTTTCAGGAATCCCAGGTCTCTGAGGCCAATGGTAAAGTCTGGAGCAAGAAACACTTACCCTTGGTGGAGGAGGATCAGGTTAGGAAAAATTTAAACAAACTAGATTGGCAGGGGAGTGGATCTTATCAATGTGTATAAATATCTGATGGGAGGGTGTAAAGAAGACAGAGCTAGGTTCTTCTCAGTGATGCCCAGTGAAAGAACAAGAGGTTAAGCGTGCAAATTGTAATTACAAGAAAGTCTTTTTAAAAATAAGAAAACACTTTTTTTTACTTTAAGTCTGGTTGAATGCTGAAACAACTTGCCCAGAGAGGGTATGGAGTGTCCGTCTCTAGAGATATTAAAAACTTGACTGGACGTGTCTTGAACAGCCTGCTTCAGTTCACACTGCTTGAGCAAGGGAGTTGGACTAGACAACCTCCAGAGATCTCTTCCAAACTCAACTGTTCTGTGATTCTGTGAATATAAAAACAATTACTTTGTTGCATCAAAAAGGACAGTATTTAAGCATTGCCCAACTAACAAATCCCTTAATCAAAGAAAACGGATTATTGTTCTTTTGCAAATGCTCGCCCAGAATAAAAAGGACTGTTCTTACTTAGGAACATCAACTGATGACCTCTACTTTCTTTATTGTAATTTATGATAATATGGGATAGTGTTAATGCTTATAAACTTGAAAACGGCAGTGCATTGTAAGAATGCTTTGCATAATTTTATGTTTGAAAATTTAAGCTGTATTGGAGATTTTATTTCAGTTCACTCACATACAGAATTTGCATGAATGTTCTGAAGTAAATGCTAGTAAATACTAAATATATTCTTCCCCTGCTCTTCAAAGCATGGATTCCCTTAGGCACATGTTGTCTCTATCTAGAAATGTTATTAACATGAACAAAAATTTGATAAGATCAGTAATCACAATCAATTATTTGATCAGTCTATAATATAGATTACATTAAGGCTCATGTACTGTTGCATTTCCAATAGTAAACATTTATAGCAATTATTTATATGAAATATCCATACTGGGTTCCCATACTGCATTTATCATTAGGTTCTCACAGAGATGAGACAGTAAACGTAAAATTCAAAAATTCATACTGGATTTTATTAGAAGGCATTCAAGGACCTTCAGCATTTTGACTATGTTAAAATACTCTGTCAGTTCTCTGTGTAGTTACTAAGATTAATTGCCTTTTCTGTGATTCAAACAGCTTTAAATGTGCTTGGTCTGTATGTGAATTTTCTGTATGTGCATGCTTGTTGCACAACAGTAAACTATAAACTATTTTGTCCACTGTGCATAATTTTCAAAGCTTATAATAAATCCTAATGTTTTTGTATGTCCTTAAATAAAGGTTGAAATAGAGAAAAACAGGGAAGCCAGTGAATGGGGTGAGAGAGTCTGATTTCATCTTCCCTTTTTCCTGCAGTGCACATGATAGTTTCTTGCTGTAACTGTGGACCTGAGAAATGGGACTGGAACAGTTCTCCTAAGGGGAGGGAGATCTGATTTTTTCCTTAGCATCTATATGTTTGTTCTGATGCCTATTTCACAATGCAGAAATGGAATACAGGATATTTGCTTTCTTGTATTGGTTGCAGGCATCTAACTTGCTTATTTTACTAGTTTAATAAATATGTGCACGATTAATAGAATTCTAGTAGACATTAATGATTTTTAATGCAGCTGCTACTTAAAATTCAAATGGTTTCTTATATTCTTACACATATTTTGGCACAGATTTCAGGGACATTTTGATCCTTGCCTCACTGAAATGAATGGGAATTAGGAAGTCTTTGCAAACGTAACCTTGTATGGTAGGATAAAACCAATAAATACAGAAAGTAAAACAGTCAGGACCAAATGCTGCTTTTATTTACCTTCTGTGCAGTAAAAGTGAAGAAATTGCATAATGGGCAAGCCTTTAATTCTTTTAGTTCATAAAAAGTACATGAACTGATGAAGATCATGCAGAAAAATCCATTGCATAGCTATATTAGAAATGATAGAGTTCTGGGTCTTGTGCTTAAACCAGTAGGTCATATTGCCTCATTTAACTTATGAAGGTACTAGGATTAATTAAATTAATTACTTGGCATCTCAGCCCGAAGGCTGGGAACAAGGATGTCTCAACTGTGTCTGTAGACTCCATCACTGAATTGCCATAAACCTTTTTTGGCCATTTACTTTTTTTGAGCCCCAATAAGTTAATGCTTCTACTCTCTTGAAAAATTTTCAACAGTAATATACCAATATGTTAGTATATAAGTAGTACGTATTGGGGTATATGTGTGTTTGTGTCAATTTATTTGTTATACGTAACATTAGCAGGCTGTGAAAAGTGGTGTAGTGCTTGGTCTTAAGAAGTCGACAATTGCTATTGGTTATTACATAATGAAGTACAATAATTTCCCTCTATACTTAGTTTAGGCACTGAAGCAGAGAACAAGGTAGCATTTCTGTCAGAAGTTGGCTGTGTAGTTCACTAGAGATAGAGGCACAGAGAAAGCAACTTTCCTCTCATTTTCAGAGGTTGTACCTGTGTGATCATGTTGTATCTGAGCAGTACAGAGTCTCCACAAATATGGGAAGGTGAGCTAGGCTGTATTTCTGCATAGTGCATCATTGACAAAAGTGATTAGTAAGTTCAACTGCAAAATTCTTTTTGCTGTTTTAGAAGCAGCCAGGAAGAGCCCAGCTTGTCATTCAGGCAAGGTTATGTTTATGTGGCTAGCAGTAAGAGTAATTATCTCTTTAATAGCAATTTAAACAATTAGATATGGACATAATTGAAAGACAATAAATATGGAACTCCACAATGCTATATTTGCCACCATTTTTTGTGTGTCTATACTCTGAAAGCTACCAGAAGGCTGCTAATGGCAGTCAAGTGTTACTCTTCACATTATAAAACACTGGAGAAAAAAATTAAAACAAAGTTGTTTCTTTGAAACAAAGCGGGAGTGCAAAAGACAAACTTCTTATTGCTTTGAGATGTTGTGAAATACATCACATTTCAAAATACTACCACCTTTTTATATTTTAAACACACCAAACCCACTAAGAAAAGGACGCCAAAGTTGCAGTATCTCACATTTAAAAGTTAGGCTGCCTGCAGTTTTAATTTAACTGTGTGATGGGATACTGTTTTGTCCTACCAGGGAGGAAAAGGTTAAACAGTTGTTTTTGAGAGCTGATTATTTGAAAGTCTTAAGAAGACTGATATAGTAGGGATTTATAACCAGGTGATATAAATGGAGGGTGGGGAAGGCAGAGGATTAGAATTGTAGTGTGTTCTGCTTTTACAGTCCTTAGAGTAAAGGGTTAGTGAAGTTTTTGAGACTGTGAGTGCTTGATGATGGTGGGAACTCTTGTAGAGATGTGAGAATTTTCTGTCTTGTTAGTGGTGAGTCACTTTAGGGTTATGATAAAAGTCAATAATTGATAAAAGGAAAAGATATGCAAAAGGGAGGTAGGACAAATACTGGAGACGGACTGCACCTCTCAAAAGCATGAGGACCAATTATGGACTGCTGTGGAGCTGGAGTGGTTGCTGTGCTGTGGGTTGCCCATGCAGCCTTCCTTGTGAACATGCATTGTTGTACAATCTTTAAATATGTAATCTCACATTGCTTTCACATAGGAGATAAGAATTTAATGAGTAGTGATCCAGTATTTTGTTTTATCATGTTCAATGTGTGGTCCCAGGCTACAGTATACTCTGTTTACTATACACTACTTAAATGCTATGCTGAAGACAGAATAATTAACTTCCTCATGGGCTTTTCTATAGCACTCATTGCGGTAAGATTGGAGTGTCTTACAATGTGAAATAAATTGCCACCTTAATGCATATTTGTTGAGGAGAGACTATTTCTGCTCTCAAGCATAGACAAATGTGAGGCATATTGTATATGTCCGGTTTGAAACATCTGAGACTTGATTTCTTTGAGTACTCACCAGTATACAATACTTTGTTTGATGTATAGTTCCTATTTTCCTCAGTTGCAGCTGAGACTATTCAGCCATTCTGCAAATCTCAAACTGAAAAGATGATATAAATAGGCAACACCTGTGAGAATCTCCTGTTTAAGTTGTTTTCACTGTGTTTGAAATTTCTGGTAGAGAAAAGTGTTGTGTGTAACTGTACTTTATATAAGTGGGATCTTGTGCACTCCTCCTGTCATGTTTAGGCTTAGATGCAGTGATTTACAATGCTCTGAGGAGGCAAATGTTTGGAATTATTTATGACCTTTATGAAGTTGGGGCAGGTGAGTAAATTTGTGGAAAAACTTTCAAAATTGCTTAACAATGTGGAAGCCCAACTCCCATTTTCAAAAGCACATAAATTGCTTATGAGCTTCGGTGCTTTCAGAAAATTACTTTCTCTTATTCTGCAATAAAGATGATGAAATAATATATATATCATTGTTGAAGGACAAAAATTCTAATTTGAAGGTTATCTGCATGTAATTTCTAACAATACTTCAAATTTAATTGAAAGCTATTAAAGAAGCATAGCTGAATTAAATAAATGCAATGTATCTAGCCTTGTGAACAATATATAATGATAATTTATCTATTATGTTACAAAACTAAATCTTTAGAGAAAGTGAATACTTTTTGAGATAGTATCGTTAACTTTGCTGCTAATACCATCAGAAATTTTCGGTCTTATATTCTCACCTGAAACACTAAAGTAAACCAGCTTGTCTGAGAGAGGCGAATACTTATTTGACTTAGAAAAATAACTGTGCAACTTGTAAGTGTAAGTGAATGCCTCGTACCATTTTAAACTCTGTATTGAATGTATTTCAGGCAAAGGTATGCCTGGTGAAGACCTAGTACTACAGGCCACCATGAGTGTAACAACACAGTAGAGTTTGAAACTGATTATTTCTTAAATTGCTGCATGTAATTTAGTATATTACCATTGATTACTGCTAACAGCCTAATATAAAGAAAATATATAAATTGCTTCTCAAAACTGCATAGCAAAGGATGAAATAGTACAGGCAATATCACTTGTGAAACTGAAGAACATTTTCATAATTAATAACTAATTCATATGAAGCATAATGTAAAAATGTGCTTGATTTTAATTCTCTTTCTATAGCTTTTTTTTCCTCTATTCCAGATTTCATATGCTTGTCATTGCCATTAAATACTTCTATTTGTTGTAATGCTCCTCTGAGGTATTTGAAGAATATGCTAATATATAGTAAAGTGTAATGTTTTATCATGAAATAAATAAATTACATTAGCATAATGCTTAGTTTGAACAAGCTTTTGACTGTGAACTGACCTGAGGTCTCCAAACTCACTTTTGCAGTATCTTTCAGAGATTGTGGTACTGATCTGACTACCTTTTTACTTTTAGTCTCTTAAATTTTGGAAATGCAATCAGTAAATTAGCTATACAACGTAGCTGTAACTAAAGCTTTTCAGAAAAATATGACAGTGCTTAATTCATGTGGTCTGCCTTCTTACATGACATCAATCTTGCATTTTATCTGTTAATGATAAACTGTGTTTAACCAAAATGTATCTCATTAAAACTTACCTGATCTTGATTCAGAGATATCAATCAATGGAAGAAATCATTACTAAATTTGGTAATTTCTTCCAACCTTTGCTTATTAAAGTAAAAAAAAAAAAAAAAAGGCCAGGTTCCTAAGAACTGTCTGGCTTCAGTTTCCAGATACTTTTCTAACAAACACGTAGAACAAAGTATTTATTTTTCCTTTGGAAATGTTTAATATACTGTATTTGAGTTCTGCCCTTGCCTACACTGACAAAGTTGTGTGTGATTTTATTATAAAGCAGCATTAACTCCCTGTAAGAGCTGTGCTTGAAACAGGTACCTTATGCTGGTTCTGTAGCGGAAGAAGCTACTTTGGATAAAGGCCAGAGTATAATGTAAAATTGTTTGTATACAGAGCTAATGCACTATAATTCATATTTTGTGAAATGACACTTTAACAGTATGGTAACTTCTTGGTCTGTGCTTGTGTTTAGTCTTTTCTTAAAGTCTTTTTTTAATTAAAAGTACTGAGCTCCAACAGTTTTGCTCTAAGGTACTTCCAACTTTCAAATCACTTTGGGAATTCAGTTTTCAACATCCACTTTAAAATAAGAACACTAGAATTGTGTACACAGCCCAAATATCAGGCTTTCCAGTGTCTTATGTAGAATTAATGTTGTAGCTCTTTTATTCTTTATTTCACTGTTCATGCATTCAAGAGTCAAATTTGCCCCTTTGCAGCACTGTATGGAGTTCTAATGTTAAATTCCTCATCCAGTATGAACGCAGTGTTTCCTAGGTCTACAGATTCTATGATGTGATATATATTTAGTGAAAAGTTTGTGTTCCTTATAAATTTTTATACAGATAAAAAATTATATCATTTAATATATGCATGAGCCAAAATAGGTGGTTCAGTTCACTTCTGTAGCTGCCCTGTCCTTTGCATTATTTGCTTGTGTAACCTGCAAATTTTATTAGCAGACTGAATCCCTGCATTCAGATGGATGATGAATATGTTCACCATCAGGTTGCACATCAGTCTTTCCAACACTTCTCTAAAACTGCTGATAGGTTTCACAGAGTAATTACCAATAGGGAATCACTACCAAATTAGCTGGTTCCTCGTACATCTAATATATGCTTTGCTGATAATCTGTAAGGCTAATTTTTAAGTTAGTTTCATGCAGTATGGATTGAAATAGTTTTAAAAAGTGTAAGTATATTACATGTGAGATTAACACGATCAACCACACTTTTAGACTAAAAATAATAAAATAATTTTTGACAAGTCTCATTTTCCATAAAATCATTTTGACTGGCATTATTTATATTCCCTCCTTTAATTCTTTATCAATTGAATCCCCTATAAGCTTTTTCCTCTAACCTACTCAGGATTGATGGGGTCAACCTGGGTCATCTGCCTTGCCCGTTATGAATATTTTCCTGGTCTTCTAAGACTGTAAGAATTTAATATCTTTTTCCCCAGTACTGCCAGATTTATTAAAAGCAGTACCCAGTGATAGACCACTCCAGCATTTCTTTAAGTCTACTGGTCATAAGTTTTTACGAGTAACTGACTGAAAGGATATTTATCCAAAGTAATTATAGTTTAACGTGCTGAAGCACAAAAGGTGAATCTTTCAGTTAGACCTAGGCAAAACTGTACAAAACCCAAGACTGGTTTCAGATTGTCTGGCCGTCATGGATTGTACTGTGTTTTTTCAGCAGTATCTTCTGTGACATTCAGGACTGATTCCAGCCCTGAATTTCCTTATGGTTCTCTTACTACAGGAAAATAGAGTGGTTTCCAGCAACTCCACCTAAAATAACAAATGCCTGTCATGGTTCTGCTATCTCTAAATCTGCATTTACAAGATTTATAATAGGCAATTGTTAATTTTGTTTGCTGCAGCCAGTTTGCTGAAGAGAAATGGATAAGAAAGAAAATAAATTCAGTATTTGTTACAGAGTGAAGAAAGTGCAGGAGAGTACACTTTCACCAGTCTTTTATCATTGAGTCTGCTGTGCTTTGGCCTTAGCATCATTCATTCCTGTCCTGACAGTGATCAATCTTCTTTTTGGACGACATTAAATTCATCATGTCTTTTGGTCCTTGCAGACCATTAGGGAATTGCTATAGAAATATAGTTTATAATATTACTTACCCATGCAATCCCTGCAATAAAGTTATCTTCATACACAGGATGAACATCTTGACTCTGTGTTAATGGCAAAATCATAATTTCATTTAAGTAGGGAAGGGATTTTTCTTTTAT